>NW_015558691.1:2893-6904 GCF_001515605.1 Sinocyclocheilus anshuiensis | reverse complement strand
TTTGCTTGGTGCAATGCCGAAAAGTTGCTGTGTGGCGTTCTGTACCTCTAATAAGTTAAAAAACCTGATCTGAAGATGTATAGGACTAATAAATAGACGGACTATCGGAGGTAGCACTGAGCGGGTATCACAGATAGGCTACACTACTTACCCTGCAATGATCTGTCATTCATCCCGTCCCCCTGCACCCATTTCTGCTGGGGCTTACGTAACCTTCCTTTGCATCACAATCAAATAATTCTCACTCCCTGATATTTTGTGATGTCATAATCTATTAAAACATTTATTTCATATTATTATACACAATCCCTTACGAAAATTAGCAATGGTATAACTATAGTAGAAGTATAGGAGGCTAATAGGAGGCTAATTTTTTATTACCAGTTGTAGCCTATAACCACAGTTTTACTACAAATACCATGGTTAAACTATGGTTAGTGTAGCAAAACATGTTGTTTTTACCATGGTTTAACTATAGTGACCAATAACCATGTTTTTTGGTATTTTATATACATATTTTCATGTTATCTTTTTATTTTACGGCATGTGTTTGTGAAAATGATGGTTACACTTTACTTGAAAGGGTGTGCATAAGACTGACATGACACCTTCATAATCATGACATGACACCTACATAATCATGACATGACACATGTCATGAATATGAAGGTTTTTATGCATGTTTATGACAACTGTTATTAAGTGTCATTCGCTCAGTTATGTAATTTTTAATGCAAAGATGACATTGTTTGAGATGTCTTTGTTATGGGCTATGGTTAGGGGTAAGGGTAGGGGTAGGGTTAGGTTAGGGTTAGGTCAAATAATGTCATATTTGCATTAAAAAATGACATAACTGAGCGAATGACACTTAATGACAGTTGTCATAAACATGTATAAAACCTCCTTCATATTCATGACATGTGTCATGTCATTATTATGAAGGTGTCATGTCAGTCTTATGCACACCCCTTCAAGTAAAGTGTTACCAAAATGATTAGGCAGCCGCAGACACACCACATAGAATAACGCTGCGCACTTCAAGGCACTTCGGACCTTAATGTTACTTGTTTTGTCAATGTTAAAAATCTTTTTAATATATCAATAAGAAAGTACGACAGGCTTTTACTCAAGTCTTTATCACTTTATTAAAATTAAGCAAAACAAAACGACAAATGTTTACTTTCACAAGCCGTCTCGTATAGGCAGTAGCTCTCTCTTGCTCAATTAGGTAACAAAAAATGTCGGGAAACGACACCTCTGGCCATTCCGTTGGGTCGTTTGTCCAGTCACAGATATCGTATGGACAGTCCGACGACCAATACGGCTCAGTTTCTATTCGTATGTTGCTCTGTCGAGCGGCAGAAATGATTTTATGTAGGCCATTCTGAGTCAACACCATGCTTTTCAAATGGGGGGAAAGGACTGTTTTCCCCCACACCGACTCTGCCCACACAGCTATAGACCACCGATCAAGTCTATACGTCCTCTTTTCCCCGGACATGCCCTCTTTTTGGACCTACAAAAATGCGTCCGGCCGGGATTTCTTAATTCTCCAAAATGTCCGGGATTCGGCTGTTTTCTTAATCCCACTCTCCGCTGAATCTCTGACCATTGCCGCCTGCTCCCGCAACATGTGTTTCGCTCCCCCGATTTTCGTGTCCACTCCTTTAAACATTCTAACATTGTGTATAATTTTGGCGCATCAGGGAGCCGCTCTCAGGATGCGGTGTATTTAAATATTTTTGAATGAGCGTTTGCGCTGTTTACGTTCACTTTCGATTTCGCGATCACACGCACTCTGTGTAAAGGGAGCACATCTTACAAGATCAGATATTTGTCAATGAGCTCAGAATGTGTTGAGCAGCAAATACTCCAGCATGGTCTTGTCAGTCATCATCTCTCCTTATTCTCGACCTGTGGTCAGTCAAAGCTGACTCCTTTAACTCTTGTTGGATGCAGGGTTGCCAAGTCTGCGTTTTTTCTACAGAATTGGGCTACTTTTAAACTGTTGCCATGGGTTGATTTTCCCAAGTGGGTTAAAGGTTTGAAATATTGCATAAATTACATTTGACTGAAATGCTTGTATTGAAACATTTTGCATTCTACCTATGATAAAACGGTCATGGTCTTCTATATTACCTGTACCCTCCTTGTGGAATGACCTGCCCAGCTCAATCCAAGCAGCTGAGTCCTTAATATTTTCAAGAAACGGCTGAAAACACATCTCTTTCATCTTCATTTGACCCTCTAACTCTAGCACTCTCTATTCTAATGGTACTTCTAATTTTATCTGCTTGTTTTTTTTTATTAAAAAACGTGACCCTCTAACATTTGCACTCTCTATTCTATTTCTATTGTAATGGCCAATCCATAATTTTTTTTTGGAATTTTTATTTATTTATTTTTAAATAAGTATCAGTTCAGGCACCTTTTAGGCACCGGAACCATTTTAAAAGTATCGATTTGGCACCGGTATCGAAAAAAACCCAAACGATACCCAACCCTAATTATTAGGCTACTGTAAGAAGGTTGTTTACTGTGGCCACGAAAATATCCTTTCTTAGAGTTGATATGAAATTACACTAAATGTTTGCTGGACGAACAGATTAGTTGATAGCAATTTAATTCTGCTACATTTACTACTGGCAGCTCATATAAATAATTGTAATTATTCATAATTAATTGTAATTATTTATATACATTTCCATTTTGAGCTAATTTTCTACACATATTGCTCTTACAGAGAAAGAAGCTTTTCAGCATATGTGGGCTTGCATTTTCTTCATTTGCTTAGTTGCAGTAACAGTATTACAGTTCATAGAAGCACTAAACTAATCTTCCTGTGCATGTAAGGGGTAACATAACTTTACATTGAAACACTAATTTAAGCTTCCTCTGCATAGAAGTTCTAACACATAAAGAATTGTCTTTCTACATTACAAATAACATTTCATTTCATATGGAAGAAACATCTAGCAAGTGGACAAGCTTTACTTTTAACATTGCATAAACCTGCTTTCCCTTATAGAGAAATAAACTTTTCAGCATATGTGAGCTTGCATTCTTTTCATTTGCTTAGTTGCGCTAATACAATATTACTGTTCAAAGAAGCACTAATCTAAACTGTAAAAAATTGTGCTGTAAAATAACGGTAATCTACTGCCAGTTATGGTTGCCAGAACTTTACCGTGAAAAATACGGTAGCAACATTTTAGGTTTTACAGAACTGTTTAAATTTACAGTGAAAAACTGTATTTCATTAACTGATACAATGTTAATATGCAAACCTTTGAGTTAACTCATTTTATTTGCAGAAACCGACTGCACTTAATTTGGCCAATTGGCATTTGTTTATAAACTAATATTTATAGTGTTTAAGTAACGCAAGCATATTGGTCTTAAGAACTATTTTGCTGAAGTCCATGAAGAAAAACCTACTGATTTATGCAAAGTCATTAAAAGCATCAATTCAACTCAAATCTCTTGCAGATAACAGCAGCACACATTCATGTGTGATTGAAATTATTGAAGAGATTCACACTGCATCAGTAACTACACAGTTACTGCCCTTAAATAAAACAACAAGCAGCATAACATCAGTGTTTCTCTATCCGTCCTTTACGGGGTCATATGATGCGATTTCAAGTTTTCCTTTCTCTTTGGAGCGTTACAAGCTCTTGGTGCATAAAGAAGATCTGTAAAGTTGCAAAGACTAAAGTCTCAAATCCAAAGAGATATTCTTTATAAAAGTTAAGAGTCAACCTAAAACGGCTCTTTCTAACACGTCCCCACATATCTACGTCACTATGTGGAAATATTAGCATAATGCCGGCCAAATGTGCATGCAAAGAAAGAAGGCGTGGTTTCAGGAACAGCAGTAGTGTTGATGCAGCCATGTCAGGGAGATGCTGTGTGATTCAATGCGAAAGCAAAAGCACTTTATTTGGCATTTGGAAGTAGATGCAATTAGGAATCATTGGTTAAGATTTATTTACAACAGAACAGCACAAC
>NW_015558691.1:2197-2450 GCF_001515605.1 Sinocyclocheilus anshuiensis | reverse complement strand
CAGCGACTGTAAGTATGTTTTGTTATTAGTTTAAGTATTTGCTATTGACTGTTCAAATGCGGAGTTTTGCGCAGTGCAGAGTAACGCGTCGTGTGTGTGTGTGTGTGAGGGGAACAGGGTCACATCACAGGAACTGCCTGTCAGAAATCATAGCACCTCAGCTGTCTTAACCGCATCTTGTGTACTGCATCATCACTATGTCTGTCACGCGACTCTGTTGCCCTTTCGGGCTTGAACTGATGGTAAAACTAAC
>NW_015558691.1:0-2022 GCF_001515605.1 Sinocyclocheilus anshuiensis | reverse complement strand
TAACGACATTATTAACTGTCTTGATATTTACTTTGAAAGCTGAAGCTCGTGATTATGGTAAGGTGCGTTACATTTCCGACATGTGCTTGTGGTGTTCGGCAAATCACAATGCACTGGGTCAGCAGGCCAATCAGAGCAGACTGCGCTTGTCAAAGGAGGGGGCTTTGTTGAAATCAACGTGTTTGAGAGAGGCGGTGCATAGAGGACCTACAATAATGTACAGTATTTGAAAAATAATGTGTTTTTTGAACATTAAAGCATGTCAACATATTCTGTTACACCAAATACACAAAATAATGATCTTTAAAATAGCATCATATGACCCCTTTAAAAACAGGCTCTGCTCTCCAGCACAATGGTCCAAGAGGTCCTTGCTGCAGCCTTGTAGCATGATGACGTAGCTGGATCAGATCCAATATGTACAATACGAACATGCACAGTATTGGATTTACTGTGGTGCTGTCATTGAAGCTGGAATTTAATGTAAATTAAACTGTAATTATTACGAGATATAGGCCTAGGTGTGTTTCATAGGCTTACACAAATTATATTATACTGTGATTTTAAACAAGTAGTGTATTCAAACTTTATTTAAACAACTATGGCGTAGTTTTGAATGAAGTAGTTTTGGTATGTAAGCTATGTTTATTTTTTATAAGTTTGATTCGTTTTAGAAATAAAACTCTACTAATTACAATTTTGTTTGTTCTTTATGAAAAAAATGGGGTATAACTATTGTCTTAATTTTTTCCTCTGATATAGTCAAGATAGTTAGTTCTGTCAAAAATTCGTTCATGAATCAAATATTATTTTTCGTTCTCACTCTCTGTGCTATACGTGACAGAGTATAAAAGTTATAGGCCTACTAAAATATGCGGACATAATTTTTTTATACCATATAAAAATAAAAAGAAGAAAAACAATCCTGTCAGTTGGGGTTCCGTATAGCCGATAGACCGTTATCCCGGGTTATACCAGGTTTTTACAGTTAATCCCATGTCCAGCAAATAAATACACACACGGTCGGAGACAAGACAAGACATTTCTTTTTTTGTGTGTTATATGCAAGTGAAATCCCTGGAGATAGATAGACATCCATTCTCTCTCTCTTTCTCTCGGGAGACATTTTTTGAGTGTTGTATCAGACGACAGTATGAAAAGCAACTAACGAAACATTTCTTTGACCTGACTGAGGCGTTATTAGCGAGGTAAAGTCTTAATATAAATGTAATGGTTGTTTTTTAAATTATTTTATTATTATTGAAAATGTTTGTAATAGCTATATTACAATAATATAAAATCTAAATAAACAAAATGGATCGACATTAATCTAATATCCCCAATTAAATTTAAAAAAACATGACGGATACAATCAAAAAGACATTTAGGCTAACTAATAGAGTGATGTATATCTTAATAATTAGCTATTTACAGTGCAACATCTGCATATCAATCTTGTTGTATCCTTATAATAATGGATACAGCACTGATGTGCATCCTGGCTATAACATATGAAATGCAGGCTATTCAAAAAATAAATAAATAAATAAATAAATCAAGCGTTGAAGTTGCCAGTATAGATGAAAACATTGCGGATGAATTTAGACATTAAAGTTTAACGTTTTTACATTGTAATGTAATGTAGGTCAAAAACCCTTGCTACATGTACTGCGTTAAACTTCACTTAGACAAAGTCGTTAGACTAAGTCGCTGTGGATAAAAGCATCTGCAAAATGATGAAATGTAAATAAAAATATGAATTTATTTGAGACCTACTACAGCGCATGCGCGTAAAATATCCACTACGTAGTGGATATAGTCCAGCTACGTCATCGTGCTGCAGGCTGCAACGAGGACAGACTCCAATGGTGACCCACAAAACACAACAGGAAGTTAACTGTTAGGTTTTACAGTATTTAGCTGTTTTATTTTCTTGATTTTACAGTGAAATACCGGCAGATGTGGTTGCCAGTAATGTACAGTTTTTTACAGTTTGCTTCCGTAAATTAAATTAACAGTATA
>NW_015558690.1:65145-68554 GCF_001515605.1 Sinocyclocheilus anshuiensis | reverse complement strand
GTTGATTGACAGATGTCTCGTCCAGTCAGCGGTCAGTAATCCCAAACCAATGGCGCTGTCTCAAACTATACCTACCTCTTCCGGCTTGTCTGATTTGTCGTTGTGTTTTCTGACTTATTTTGTTTTCGAATTTGTCATTGTGTTTTCTGACTTGTTATAATGTTTTCTGAATTGTTGTTGTGTTTTCTGAATTGTTATTTTGTTTTTTAGACTTGCATTTGCGTGGTCTGTGCGCAGCATGTGCATAACATGCTCAGAGCAGGCTGTACCTGTGGTAAATACACAGCCCTCAGACAGAACAGGCAGGTTGTCGATGAGTGACAGAGCAGAATAAGGATGGAGCAAAGTGTCGATGCGCTTTCATTGAAGGACGTTCAACTCGGTTTTGTTTATATTTTGCTTAGCCTATAATTTTAAATGAAAGATGTCCTATTTATTTAGTTTTCTCTGCGACACTTTTCCTACTGTGTTAACAGAAAAATGTCAAACGAATGTAGTATTTTGACAAGACGAATAAAAATAGCTAATAGGCTATTTTTGTACAACCTACATTTTTTTTTCTCTCTGCCACACTTTTTCCCTAATGTGTTGTCAATGTTAAACAAATTGTATCCTGACAAGACGAATAAAAATAAGAAATATTTTTTTAACATATATAGTTTTATTTTCTCTGACACTTTTTTCCTACTGTGTTGCATAAAATATTAAACACATTTTGTGTCTTAAGATAATATAAATTCAAGTCAAAATCAATAAATTCAAGACTCTTGACAAGACGAATAAAATAACACAATTTTGTGCAGACTACACTTTTATTTGTCTCTCTTTCTTTCAGTAGCGGAAATTTAAATGTGAGATTCTGGAAACGAGATCTAAATTTAGCGGGAACGGTCGGGTCGGGAAGAAAATTATTCTAAGCGGACAGGGGTGAACAAAGTGTGAATATATATATAGCAGGAGCGGGTGGGTGCGGAATAGAACCTTGTGGGAGCGGGACTAAAAAAACAGTCCTGCGCAGACCTCTAGCTCGCATTCTGCCATGCCAAATCATGCACGCAGCAGCTTGCTTTTCTGTTAAAAATAACAGTGGTTTGTGAATGTTGATGCTTAGCCTAAATGACAAATATTTTATCGGGAGCATTTATGCTGGGATGTTGTGGATCTTAGGAGATGTACAGAACCACTGAATGTACATTTCTTTGATGTGCTGAAAAAAAAAATCTATTGATTTAAAATTAAAAATTTATGCGGGCTTTTGCGGGCGGGAGCGGGACCAGATAAGATATTTTTCTGCGGGAGCGGGACAGAATTTTGCGGGAGCTGAAAAATCCGTCCCGCGCATGTCTCTAGTTTAAAGTATAAAAAAAAAAATAGTACATGCACATCCACCACCATATCTTGTTGTTATGGCTGTTGTCCACAAATTGTAGCCTGTATGTGCTTTCAGCAAACTTGGAGAAAGATTATTTGCTACGGTCTTCGCCAACTCCTATCTTTTTTGCTGCTAAATGGCTCTCTAAACTTACCAGACTGTTGTCTGTGACATTATGAGCAACCCTTTCAAATTTAACTACTCTCATAACACTTTTGCATTACTCGAGTGCTATCATTTAACATAGTCATCATTTAATTGTGGTACTCTCTTTTTATGTTTTACAGTTGAAAACAATATGTCTCTCTGGAGGATGTTCTTGTTTTCTTCACTGGATGTGACAGCATTCCAGCTCTGGGTTTCTCTCCAAAGCCAAGCCTTGAGTTCATTACCTGTTCCCGATTTCCAGTGGCCAATACTTGCGAAAATATTGTACGCATACCAGTTCATGCAGTGTACACTGCTTTCAAATCTGTTCACCAGGATTTGGAAGAGCATGAGAGGTAATGTTTTCGAAGTTATGTTGATGTTTTTTATGCTGTTGCTGTTATTTCACTTTGTTATTCCTTGATACCAAAATTCTGTATTTACTGTAACAAACACATGAAAAACATACAGTACAAAAAATCTAAGTTCTTTGTTACATTTTAAGATGTATTTCAAGCTATATGTTCCAGTCTTCTAACCTGAACAACAATGTCCCCAGTTTCATTGCTATGGCAGGATTGTTCCTTCTTTATAGGCTGTGTATGGCCTTCTTTCAAATAAATGTTTTTCTGTTTCTACTTTTTATGCACTGGCTTATTGTTTTTTTTAGTGTCTACAGTGGTGGGACTTGAGCATTCAAGACTTTAAATGTAACGTTTTTCTAATTTTATATAATATACTGTAGTTACAAAATGACACTACACAAAACTACACAAAATGTAGTATTTAATAATTTTGAAAGATACAGGTTTCACCTTGAACAACATGGTTAAATTGATACGTTTACAATGATACATCATATAAAAACACTATTTATATGGTGATCATAACGTTAAATGGTTCATTGTAAAAGAAAAGTGTATTTTGTGTTTATATCATAATTTTACATGATAATGCCCTTTTTCTGTCACCACAATAACTTCAATATGATAAACATCACCAAAATTACTAAGCAGACTTAAGTATTTATTTGAAGCAGGTTACACGCTGTGAAAAAAGGTATATTCCATGATTTCCATAGTCAGTAAAGGGATTAACTGGGATTAACTCAGGATGACACTGGTGATGATCATAAGGTCTTTGCACATGCGCATGATTGAGTGGTCCTTGATTTTCAGGAAGTTGGAGCATTCCAAATGTCCAAAGTTGCAGTGGGGAGTTACTTTCCACTGTCCTTAAACTATGGTGGTTCCACTGGCTTACAAACTCATCCACAGATCTGTTTATTCTTGGAAGGTAAACATGGTGAAGAGCCCTAATGTGAAGTGGGTTGTTGCTATCTAAAATTCCAACATTTTCCATGAAAAGGAAAAGTTCTTTAAAATAAGCTGAAACCACCCTGTTAAGTTCTGCCCACAATCTTTCGATGCGTTGATTATGAACACTACATCCAACCATATAGCTTCCTCTGTTTGCCCCTCGATTCTCAATCATAAACCTTGCAACATCAATGTTCTCACTACCAGCATCACCCCTGACATGATGTGGGAGTCCAAACAGATCCACAGCATTTTGGAAAAGTTGCAAGGCAGTTGATGCTCTGTTGTCTGTGCAACATCTCAGGTAGGTAATTGTCAGGAGTCATCCAATAAACGCAGGAAGCATGATTTGCAAAAGTTCAATTCTGAAGTTCAACTGCGTCCTCTAGGGGTCGCTATGGGGGAACGCCTCGTCGTGACCCGTGTCTGAAGCATACATTGAAAAAACACCAACTCGTTGGCCGGCGACAGCCATGACGTCACTACCGGTGCGACTATAGTATAAATAGGCGCCGGGAGCACACATCATTCTCTTCTTCGTCTTCATTGACTGTTTTGTTTGAAGCGTGCA
>NW_015558690.1:64151-65121 GCF_001515605.1 Sinocyclocheilus anshuiensis | reverse complement strand
TGCATTTCTGTGGTAAGAGCGATCTCTATTCATCTCATTATGGCGAGCACTAGCAAAGCATTTAAGAATGTGTGCATCCGTGTTGACGTTGTCTAACATCTGATGACACACACGATCTATGCGTTGTTTTTTTGGGCAAAGAGCACGCACGCGATGTCTCCGAGGGGGTAATCGGTTCGCGGCTCGCGCTCCTCCCCCGCCCGCGGGTAGGAGTAGGAAGAACCTTTAGGAATAGGAGTAGGAAGAACCTAACCCTAACCCTAACCCTAAGGTGAGTAAAAGACCTAAGGGATGTGATCCAGACAGGGCGTCAGTGCTTTTGTCCGGATCAGAGTGATACCTCAGTATCTATACTCAGGGAACCATGGTTACATAAGTAACCTGAGACGGTTTCCCATTTTTTTAAAACATACACTTGGCCATACATAGAGAAAATAAAGAAAACTGCACAAATAAACGAAAGAAAAAATGGAGTTCCAGGGATCAGATGTTAACAGTTGGGATCCCACTCCAATAAAAAAGAACTCTCTTAACAAACAAAACCCAGCCCTTATATTAACGGGACCGTACCATTAAAGTCCCCCTGTAGTGAAAATCAAGTTTTTTATGTTGTTTATTTGTCTATATGGTGTTTTTAATATGCCTTTAGACAAACCATGCGCCAATCTATTAATCAACACCATTGCTGAGTATTTTCTCCTTAAAACTGTAGTTTCCCAAAGGCTGGCCCAGAAATACGGTTTGAAACAGCCCTCGGTTTGTTACGTCACAAACCAATAACCAATCACATCAAGGGATCGAGTCCTATCACTAGCATGCAAAATATACCAATACCAGCACAAAACCAAAAATAAATTAAAGCAAAAAACCCATGAAGCTGTGGTTTAATGCAAATTTAGAACCGCTAACTTGCATTATAACCCGTGGCAACAGTGTAAAAGTAGCCCGGAGTCAGACCCACCTCTCCCGC
>NW_015558690.1:63590-63782 GCF_001515605.1 Sinocyclocheilus anshuiensis | reverse complement strand
TCACGATACATATCATTGCAAAGCAACTTTACAGCAAATTAAGTTTCTACAATATTTAGTGGTAGCTTCTCAGTGGTGACTATCAGTTAATGTACAATGGCAGAAATGTAAGGAGAAATCAATTAAAGACGTAATCAAACAGACGATGAACACTATTAACAGCAATTATTATATGATGCAATCAAACTTATA
>NW_015558690.1:55977-63040 GCF_001515605.1 Sinocyclocheilus anshuiensis | reverse complement strand
AATTTATTTAATACACGAGTTTCACAATTTGAGTTGAATTACTGAAATAAATGAACTTTTCCACGACATTCTAATGAGATGCACCTGTATATGCAAAGAAAAAAAGGCACAATGACAAGGTTAAATATCTTTGAATAATCATAATATTCATATAATCAATGCATCAAACTATTGCATTTGTTGTTGTTGTTGTTTATAAGCCGGAGGGATGAAACAAGAGAGAAATTCAACAAGAAAAAGAGGAAAACAGGAGATTTAAGCCGGTTTTGCTTATGGATGAAAAATTTTGCACATAAAATAAAGTAACAACATATTCAATAGATAACGATTTTGGGTTTTAGTAATAAAAAAATAATATATTTAAGGATTAAACTGTGGGTCATATTAGTAGGGCTAAAAATATAAAAATTTAAATCAACCCAAAATGTATTGGTTATATTACAATCACAATAAAAGGGCAGCTGTTTCTTCAACAAGACCACAAAATGAGGAAATTTCATAAACATCAAAATATTTACAGAGAGATCAAGTAAACCTGTCGCTCGTATCTGTTGTGCTTGTTATAACGTCGTAGATCACATGATAATGTCAACATGGCGGATGATGCCTGGATCGCATTCATACTTAACGAGATTTGGCTGTAGAGTGCCTAGTCTTTTAGCGCTCGTTAAGTAAGTACTTAATGAAATTAAGTACCTACTCATTGAGTAGGCGGTTTCGGACGCAGCCTCTGCATTTAAGACTGCAAAATGCTCCGTGCTAACCGCTAACCTTCAATGCTACTAGCATTACATAGGCTTCCGTGCAAACACGTTAGCTTAACTTATGCTAGGCTTTTGTTTACAAACGGCTCAATATGGTGCTGGCGGACTGCGCCTGCGCACTTGAAAGTTACCCAGGAAAAGGTTTCTCGGGACTTCCAGGTTATGGCTGTTACTATGGCGACGTACCCTGCAATAAGCTGGCATGTGCTACACACAGTCTATGGTTATAAACAGTTTAACTACATCACAGGAGATGTCAGCGCATCTCACACTAAACAATCAAAAAGCACTATTGATGTTCTTATCTTATAACGCTAAACAATCTCAACTCGTTAGAATGAGGTAAATTAATCTACAGATTTTCTGCAATTAATACAATAACGTTATTGTAGATCGCGGCGGATCTAAGCACATTGTGTTAGCCTATTTAGACAGACAAAAACACAAGTGGATTTAACCACAATTCTACTTGATCAAGATTTCACAATTCTCCCATAAAATAACGTTCGGACACTCTCTCTGAGTGCCGTGTTCTAAGTTCACAATCTAAGTTAATGTCTCAATCCGGGAGATAGCCTAGTTATTCAACAGTGGGACACGCAATCTGATTCAATCTAGCTACAAACAAGGCCTAATAAGAGAAAGAACAAGGAACATGCTTGCTTCTCTCCTCGTGCGCTTTTAGAGCGACTTAGTTTTTGTTTCAGCGGACAATTCTCAAATGTTTTTCTGCAGTTCAACTTTAAACAACTCGAGTTGCACTTCATTCATTCAACATGCTGGCATGCCACAATAAATGATACAGTAACACAACAAACTCTGTGTCTCTAATCTATTCTCCGGATAAAATAGAAAAGATTCAACACAATGTCTTCGTGTTATGAATTATAAGTCACATTTTTGCCTGCATTCTCCACCATTATGTAAGGAAATGAACTCTTTTGAGAGGGGAATTCGAATCTGAAGATTCAAAGTCAACCTGATTAGAACTGATTCCAAATTTGATAGTTTTACACTTTATAAACTGTTCGTCCAGCGAGACGTTAACATCAGTATATCTTAACAATTTGGATATTTATATTATGCCCTGGCCACGGTCATAATAACTGTTAGTGATGATTATTAAGATACTAGCCAGATCTGGGCAAAGTTTTAACTTTAAAATACACAACACAAGACAATGATTCTTATAATGAAACATGAATTTATTTGAGCTACTCTAGATTACATGGTACTATGTTAATGAAAACACACACACACAGTTCAAAGGATGAGGATTAACAGAGTTCTGAGTTGTCTTGTGATGTAGAAGCTTCGGAAGTCGGTTGCCTTAGGTACGGAGAGTGATGCTTGAAGTTCTTCTGAGAGTTTCTTTGCTTGGCTTTAGACTTTGAAGATTTCGGCAGTCACGACGTTTCAACGGAGTGTTTGGGGTTCTGGATGACCCAATCGCTTGATGGTGCAGCGTGTGAGCGCGAGTTGGAGCGCAGTCGAACACAGGCGAAAGAGCGAAAGAGCCCTGATCTGTTCGGGACATTTGGTTTTAAGCGAGCCGATGTGGTCCATCCCAGAAGCGATTGTCCCAATCAGCTTGTTGCAAGACGGAGCTACGCCCCGTGTGGTTCCTTTTTCGTGCATAAATTAACATGCTGTCCAATTCATCACATGGGGAAATGTCTTTGCAGGTTTTGTTAATACTTCTATAAAGTTTCTTAATCATGCATATGATACCGAAAATCAACATTTCATTTACACCAAAGTCTTGCACATAAAATAAGCTTTCATTCAAGCTCAAATATCAGACACCTTGCATACACATTAATAACCTTATCTACTAAAAAGGGTTATAAAACATTTGATTAAACTCCATCGATTACATAAAACACATCAAGCATAGAAAGGCACAAAACACATTATTCGTGGATAAATTTGCCTTAGTGGCAATACTTTAAATGATTGTCTTTGTTGGAAAGAAATAGTGAGTTGAAAATGTGCCAAAGAACAGGAAGCAGATGTTCAATGGGTCATGGGATGTCACGCTGTATAGATCCTGTGTGCGCGTGCAAACCGGGAGGGTGTGATTAAATTAGCCATTTCCTGTGCATATATAATGGTTCCATGCATAAGCAATAACGAGCTATCTCTCAACTATGTGTTGTGAAAGAACTCTTTAGTCCTTGATACAAAATATATCTGTTATCTCCTGATTAGATTAGTTTTTCATCACTCTTCCGATTCTTCTGAGGAGATAACGACAAGGCGTTGACAGAAACTCGACCCAGGCCATTGGCGTCATGTGATGGTGTGATTAGTTTAGACCTCATGATGGTTTAGAGGGGGGGATCTTTAGATTCTCCTGGAATATGTCTTTGCAATAGTTCACGTGGTGAATTCATAGTTTATTCGTCTCTGTTCGAGACAGAGATCTTACATTATCTTAGATTAAAGACCCCCAAAAAATCGACATCAGTGCCCATTTGGAATGGGCTCATTTTATTTTATTAGATCAAGAGCAAGAATGCAGTGCTGAGAGTAAACGAAGACAACCAATACATATTGTGACACTTCATTGTTCTATTACACAAGGCCAATGTGTCATTCAGTAAGACAAGGTACAGCCAGTGTCATACAATTCATGCAATGCAAAGAATCATAATATAAAAGACCTGATTTGTAAATCTGTGTCAAAAATTTCTCATCATTGTTCTAAACATCCGTAATGGGTATGCTCATCTTGCTTATAAAACAGTACAGTATTCATGTTGATCTTTTCCTGGTACATCACTATCAGTTGTGCAAGACGTCGCAATATAGTCCATGCAGTCTCTTCTAATGCATCTTTCAGCCTGCCCTTCATCTAACTGAATGTCATTTATATGACTAAATGTCCATGTCTTAATTAAAACAATCATGGTAATTATATGTATTGTTCACAAAATTTACCCCCAGTTTCACAGACAAGGCTTAAGCCTAGTCCCAGAATAAAATGTATATCTGAGCTGTATCAACTGGAAAAAAAAAAACTTGCACTGACTGATCTTAAAATATGTCAGTGACTTTCTTTTGTCTCAAGATGCACACCAGTAGAGTTTAAGGCACGTTTATAAATATTACTTAAATGTCCTAATTAAACTATGGCCTAATTCTGGCTTAGTCTGTGAAACCAGGCCTAAATGGTGTATTTACCAAATAGCATCCTTAATACAGAATATTCACCATACTTTATTATCCAACACCATCTACAACACTTTACTGAAGGATACAACAAAAAGACAGCTAAAGTAGCATATTAAGACAAATTATATTCAAGAAAACAAAAATAGGTTGTTAAAACCATATTATATCAATCAGGTCACAACTGATGAAGCAACCCAAATGCATGCATGGTGAAATGTATTGCGCATCATAGAATCACATCCAGTTTCCAGCTCATCATCAAAGCTCTCCTGGTTTTCTTCCTCTTGCATGCTTGTCCATGTCCCTATCATAATCTTCTTCCATGTCATAAACAATTTGCAATTGGTATCCAGCACCCTACAGTACAACTGACGAACAAAAGACATGTGACCAATTTAAATCAAATCACTTTATTGTCACAATACCATGAACGCAAGTGTACAGGTGGTGAAATTATTTTGTGCAAACTCTGCAGCATGACAGTATGGATGACAAGTATTGAATATATATGCAACACATATACAGTATTAACAATATACACAGTATACATAAGGGACTCAATACAGGTAGAACATAATATATGGTGCAATATTATACTATACAGAGAGCACGAAACACAATCACAGTATATACCTTTATATACCAGTATATACACATATACCTTTGCAGTGCAGTATGGTTTGAAGTAGTGCAACTACAATGCCAGGGTGCAGAATAACAGTGAGTCGGAGTCCAGTCAGTGTAACTGATTGAGTGCAGTGCATATGAGGTTGGTGGGGTGTGCTGTGTGGTGTTACTGGTATGAGTTCAGTACAATCTGATTGCCTGTGGAAAGGACTTCTCTCGCAGTCTGCTGGTGTGGGTTATGCGATAACGTCTGATGGTAACGGTGAGAGCAGTCCATGGTTGGAGTGTCTGACTCAAAGTCATTTAGGGTGTTGTAAATCAATAAACAATATATAATATTATTATTTAGACTTGTTGTACTGGAAATACCATTGATTCCTGTTGAAGGTTAGTCCAGTCAGTGTAACTGATTGAGTGCAGTGCATATGAGGTTGGTGGGGTGTGCTGTGTGGTGTTACTGGTATGAGTTCAGTACAATCTGATTGCCTGTGGAAAGGACTTCTCTCGCAGTCTGCTGGTGTGGGTTATGCGATAACGTCTGATGGTAACGGTGAGAGCAGTCCATGGTTGGAGTGTCTGACTCAAAGTCATTTAGGGTGTTGTAAATCAATAAACAATATATAATATTATTATAATAATGTTATTATTATTATTATTATTATTATTATTATTATTATTATTATTTAGAATCGTTGTACTGGACATACCATTGATTCCTGTTGGAGATTGTTGGAGGTATGGGCCAAAAGAATCCCTCCACAACTAGCACTCAGCTGTGAAGTTTACTTTTATTGGCCATAATATCTGCACTGTCACAGTAGAGTTGTTCGCAAATGCAGTCTTCACAGCATATTATTGGTGGTTTCACGCTGCAGTGCTGCACTTGGTGGCCACTGAATACACCCCGTCAACAAAGACTACACCATCTCTGACCTCAGACCCGCTTCTCTTTAGTCTCGACCATGCAAACTGACCAAGTGTGTGAAGACGAATGTTTTGAACATAATACAAGCAGTCATAACAAATCAGTAATGTATTGAAAACTCTTAGTACATATGAAGATGTAGGATTTCTATCATGAACAGATACGCCATTGAATCAACCATCATGAGGTCTAAGCTAATCACCCCATCACATGACTCCAATATTCTGGGTCGACTTCCTGTCAGTCTTGTCGTCATCTACTCAGAGGAGTGATGAAAAACTAATCCAATCAGGAGATAACACAGAGATCTTTTGTATCAGGACTAAAAAGTTATTTCACAACCTATAGATACCTTGTGATGTCTTGTGATCGCACAATGTATGGAACTAATATATGCACAAGAAATGGCTTATTTAATCACACCCTCAGGCTTGCAAAACAACGGACCTAAAGAGGCCTGCAAACACTGGATCTATACGTGACTATCACATGACTCTTGACCACCTGCTTCCTGCCCTTTCTGAAACCCAACTGACCCGCGTTCTTTTCTTACAACAAAAGAAACAGAACCTTGCATGACAATTCTAAAAGACAATCATTTAAAATCATTTAAAGTATCTGAGCAATATATTCCCAAATAATATGCTTTCTGTTTGATGTGTTATTGGAACCTATGATATTTTAATCTTTGCCTTATAACTTTTCCTTTTAGTAGATAAGATTATTAATGAGTATGCAAAATACCTGATGTTTGATGTTAAATGGAAGCTTGTGTCATTAGCAATAACTTAGTGTGAATGAAAGGTTGATTTTCGGTATCATATGCATAATTACAATCCTTTTTATAAGTATCAACCAAATCTTCACAAAGATATTTCCCCACATGATAAATTGAAGGATCAGGTTAATGTATGCACGCTCCGCCTTGCAACAAGTCGATTGGAAGATCGCGTCGTGGGATGGACCAAATCGGGCCTGCTTAAAAACCCAATGCCTGAACAGATGGTTGCTCGCTTGCTCTCTCTCTGTCTAGATCTTTGGCTTTTCGCCTTGGTGACCGCGTTACAAAGCGCTCACATGATGTAACATCATGCGAGCGAGACTCCAGAACTCAAACATTTCGTTTAAACTTCGTGACTGCCAGAGATCTTCAAAAGCCTAAAGTCTTACAAACTCAGACTCTTTCAGAAGAACTGCCAAAGCCTCTGCGTCACCAGGAAACCCCATTCATCAGGAGGGCATCCCCAGAAACTACATCATCCAAACGACAGATCCGCAACCAATCAAAGGCGCTGGGGATTCCCTCAAGCAGCCAACAAGGAAAACTCAGTTCAGCTTTCCAGCGCAAGCGCAAGTAACAAACAAAGTCTTCTATCTGCTGAAATTGGTTCTGAACTAATTAAGCAGTAACGATAAGACAAATCTCTGCTTTGTGATTCTCTCAGGTTGCAAGTTAAAGAACTAGTAGCTTACTAGAATTTTGGGACTTCCTCAGAACTCCGTTAAAATCCTCATCCTTTCAACCGTATGTGTGTGTGTGTGTATGTGTGTGTGTGTGTGTGTGTGTGTG
>NW_015558690.1:53861-55918 GCF_001515605.1 Sinocyclocheilus anshuiensis | reverse complement strand
ATAAGACAAAGCTCTGCTTTGTGATTCTCTCAGGTTGCAAGTTAAAGAACTAGTAGCTTACTAGAATTTTGGGACTTCCTCAGAACTCTGTTACTCATTTCCTGAACCTTTTGTGTGTATGTCTGTGTGTGTTTTAGTTAGTTTAGTTTAAGGCAATCTAGAATAGTGAATAAACTGTTGTTTCATTATAAAGAAGTATTGTCTTGTGTCGTGTAATTTTAAAGTCTAAACTCTGCCCAGATCCTTTGTTACCCTGCTCAAAATTAATAAGATTACCATTTTGTTTGTGTTGTTGTTGGCCACAAAGTAATATGAACAGAATTGGTAAGATATACTGATTTTAACGCTCGCTGGACGAAACGTTCGACAAAGTATAAGCTCTAAATTTTGAATCAAATCAACTTGAAGAAATCAACATCGAATCTTTAAGAATCGATTCCCTAAAAGCTAAAATAAAAGAGTTAAATTTTATTACAGAAGACTTAAGATGCAAAAGCCTACAAGTTCCATCTGAAATTTTCTTCTAAAATGAGCAGTTTTATCAGGTTCCTATGTTTGTGTTCAGTTACTTAACTTTAATGGCAATGAAAAGGACCTGTTTATTGCCATAAAGTGAAATCACTGAACCTAAACAGAAACTTGAGAAAAATGCTCATTTTAGAAGAAAATTTCAGATGGAACTTAAAGGCTTTTGCGTCTTAAGTCTTCATATACAACATGCCTATTTCTTTGTTTCTTCATCAACTGACTTTATCCAACTTCAAAAAAAATCTGACAAAACAGTAAGTCAATAAGAAAAATAGTGTTGGTGAATACAGGTGCAGGTGGCAGTACTGACCATATTCAGTCATTTCCTGCCCAAATTCCAGAAATGATAGCTCATTCTAGGAGCTATACAAAAGATGTATATGTGAAAAATGATAATTGCTGACTTGAATAGAGATTAACATCATTGAATACAGACATACCAATGGAAATGTGCACCTTTTCAGTCTTTTCTGTTTGGGCACAAGATGGCCATGTTCAGTCCTCATCCTCATGGTTTTCTTTGCGTTTTTGGTCTTCAACTGTAAAACAAGAAAATGTCTGTTGACCCCATGTTTATTAAACTCTGCGTACCCGGATATGGGTCCAAAATCACGTAAGAAATGTTTATGCTTCATTTGCAAGGCCTTCCTTATATGGTATCAGCCCATATATGGTATCATTTGAAAGCTTAGAGTGTCTCCTTTACAAAGAATACCATTACTTTTGGTTTTATGATACATAAAGCAGTAAAATGAAGCTTAGAAATGTATTCGACCCACACACTA
Source organism: Sinocyclocheilus anshuiensis (assembly GCF_001515605.1). NCBI lineage: Eukaryota > Metazoa > Chordata > Actinopteri > Cypriniformes > Cyprinidae > Sinocyclocheilus > Sinocyclocheilus anshuiensis. Next base: position 54,605 of record NW_015558690.1, on the reverse strand, counting down.
ATTTCCGCCTAATGATTGCAAATAATTTTTCCGAAGAATGTGTATTTTTTTTATATTTTTCACAAAACAGTCAAGTCATATATCACAGGAAAGCTCTTATTCTCAATTTGACTATGTAGCTTATTTCATTGTGTGACAATCACAGATCGAATGACCTTCAATAGAATCGTGATGTGAAATTTGATACCTCTGAGGAAACGTTCAGATGCGTCACATTCCTATTCGCACAATTGCTTCAGTCAGCCGCAAACAGCCAGAAACTATATATTATCTTTTAGATTAGGATCTCTTCTTTCAAACGAGATGATTTTCATGTTTCTGTGTGCTCGCATTGGTGAGAAATCCACAGTTTTGTCGCAGAAGCGCAACAGAAGCGCACCAGAGAAACAAAGACGCTCTTTTGGCAAACACGCGCTCTCCAAATCATAGCAGCTCCGGCCAGCGGCTCTTATGTTCTACAACTCTGGGCTGCTCAGTGGACGGCAATAGGTCAGATTACACGCCACTCAAGCACGCCGGTCACTCAGAGCCGTGAAATTTGACACCTCTGAGTCAATAGACAGGAAGGGGGAGAGAGAGGATCCGGGTCAGCGCTGGAGCTGTTTTGAGCGTGGGTCTTGTAGTTTTCTTTGACTGTTTTGAAGGCGATAATGCACGCTGGAAGACAAACGCATCGGCGGCTCAGATAATGGCAATCTATGAACATTATAATGAAAGTTATATATGATGAAGAACGTTTATCGG
>NW_015558690.1:50241-53703 GCF_001515605.1 Sinocyclocheilus anshuiensis | reverse complement strand
CTTTACAAAGAATACCATTACTTTTGGTTTTATGATACATAAAGCAGTAAAATGAAGCTTAGAAATGTATTCGACCCACACACTAATTTCCGCCTAATGATTGCAAATAATTTTTCCGAAGAATGTGTATTTTTTTTATATTTTTCACAAAACAGTCAAGTCATATATCACAGGAAAGCTCTTATTCTCAATTTGACTATGTAGCTTATTTCATTGTGTGACAATCACAGATCGAATGACCTTCAATAGAATCGTGATGTGAAATTTGATACCTCTGAGGAAACGTTCAGATGCGTCACATTCCTATTCGCACAATTGCTTCAGTCAGCCGCAAACAGCCAGAAACTATATATTATCTTTTAGATTAGGATCTCTTCTTTCAAACGAGATGATTTTCATGTTTCTGTGTGCTCGCATTGGTGAGAAATCCACAGTTTTGTCGCAGAAGCGCAACAGAAGCGCACCAGAGAAACAAAGACGCTCTTTTGGCAAACACGCGCTCTCCAAATCATAGCAGCTCCGGCCAGCGGCTCTTATGTTCTACAACTCTGGGCTGCTCAGTGGACGGCAATAGGTCAGATTACACGCCACTCAAGCACGCCGGTCACTCAGAGCCGTGAAATTTGACACCTCTGAGTCAATAGACAGGAAGGGGGAGAGAGAGGATCCGGGTCAGCGCTGGAGCTGTTTTGAGCGTGGGTCTTGTAGTTTTTTTAACTGTTTTGAAGGTGATAATGCACGCTGGAAGGCTAACACATCGGCGGCTCTGATAAAACATATTTGACAGTAAAGCAAAAGCTAAAGATGATGAAGAATGTTCAGCGGTGCCATGGAGAGGAGAGGATGTGCATCTGAGCGCTTTTGCTCCGTTTTTGATATAATCATTATTTTGAAACGTAAAAGCACATCTAAAAATCTGATAAACGATGTATTGACAGTAAAGTACAGAACAGGATGCGTTTCAGTAAATATACATGGATATTATTACAGTGCTATGTTTATAAACAGCTATTTATTTGTTTCACATTCTGAAGACCAGATAGCAGCTGCAAGCTCATGGCAGAAGCAGTTAGCGCGGAGCTAGCGGCGCAGCTTGCGTCTCATCTTCAGGCAGGATGCTGATGCTGAAGCAGGCACTGGATGCTGAGGCAGGCAGGATGCTGATGCAGAGGTGATGTAGGGGACTAAAATTATGTACATAAATGGAATGATATAAAGCTGGACGATGTGGATTCTGTTTTAGATTGTAATAAACCACATGGATTTTACAATTTATAGAGTCTTTGACTCCTGAAAGAAAAAAACTGATTGTATAAAACACAAAATTTGATATTTGGTATAATTTGCTTATGCCATTTTGTATATCACTACTTAAACATGAAAATGAAACATAATTCAGTCAATAATCAAGAAAAGTGCTATGGCACATAGTAAAATAGGATTCTGGGGGCAATATGATTTATAATACAATGAAACCATTTTTTTTCATTTACTCCATTGTATGTGTGTAGGGTAAACATTTGAATTTGGGTATGTCAAATTTAGGCGAAAATACACAAAAACGCCCAATAGCTTAAGTTAATTACTATTGTTGGTTAAACATACATTAAGACAGTTATAATTAAGTCCATTCACCAAAAGATTCAGGTCAGAGGATTTGATGAATAAATATTGATGACAATTTTCTACAAACCTTACTTGGAGAGGGGCTGATCTTGACAAGAACTTGCTGAGCCTCACTAGTAGCCATTCAGTTAACAAAACTGAAAAAGGCCATCATGCAAACTCTTTGATTCTACCTTACAACAGAGAGAAAAGGAATGTGTGAGTGAGGGACTAAAGGACTAAGATAAAGAGAAATAGACAGAGAGAGGCAGAATTGTATGTTTAACAAAATGAGAGGAAGGTGGTTTTAGAAAAAGCTTTTTCTTCAAGCTATATTACAGTTTTTCCCAATTGCTTAGACACAATTCTGGGAAAAACTCACCATTTTCTCAAATCTTCACACATTTTTAAAATCTCACACCCAGCGCTACAAACAGCTAACTTCTGAATCCCAATTCAAACTTTGCCCTCAGTCAATACAAACAAACTGTCAAAAACAGACTACATCACTTTTTTTCTGTCAGGACCACTATCATCAAAGATGACTGACAATTAGCATACAGTTTGGATTGGGAGTATGGTTCTGTTCTGGGCAAGAACTCCCTGCGCATCCATGCAGCCTAGCATGGATAAGAGCAGGGAGAGCAGCGATAACCCCCCAGGGTAAAGAGAACAGAACCAACATGAATGTATTGCAGATATCATTAAAGTTCAAAAATGTAATGTACACATTTAGAATTAGTCTGATTCAAAGGAGAATCAGAAGCCTGAATCCTGACTGACAGAGGAGGAGTTGGGGATGGAGGAGGGTAATTTGCTATTGAGCAATGCGAAAATTGCTAATAATACTGAGGGACCTTATACAGTATATGAATGCTTAGATAGGTGTCGTATTCCTATAGGTAGATGGGGATCAGCTGAGAGTCAGCTGATGCAAGCTTGACTAACATGACCTGCCAGAACTAACACTTATGCTTGATTTCTGTCAGGACCACTATCGTCAAAGATGACTGACAATTAGAATACAGTTTGGATTGGCGGTATGTTTCTGTTCGGGGCAAGAACTCCCTGCACATCCATGCAGCCTAGCATGGATAAGAGTAGGGAGAGCAGCGATAACCCCCCAAAACACAACCATATGCTGATATCCCCCAACACAAACTGATAGCAAAATCTCAAACCCTTAAGCAAAAAGCACGTTGCCCTTAACCAATGACAAATCAAATATGTTGCCAAAACCCGCATAACCTGTAGCAACAATCATGTTGCTTTTAACAGATGACCTAATGAATATGTTGCCAATACCTTCAAAGTTTAAGTAACATGTTCTCAATAACACCAGATAGACTTAAGAAAAACATGTTTCCAATTCAGATACAGCTTTAAGAACAAGCATGTTCCGAATAATAACCAGATTGCTCTGGAACAAGCATGTTCCCAACAATACAACTATAACTTAAGAACAAGCATGTTCCCAATAATGACCAGGTAGCTTAAGAACAAGCATATACCCATACGACTAGACAGCTTAAGAACAAGCATGTTCCCAATAATGACCAGGTAGCTTAAGAACAAGCATATACCCATACGACTAGACAGCTTAAGAACAAGCATGTTCCCAATAATGACCAGGTAGCTTAAGAATCAGAAGGCTGAATCCTGACTGACAGAGGAGGAGTTGGGGATGGAGGAGGGTAATTTGCTATTGAGCAATGCGAAAATTGCTAATAATACTGAGGGACCTTATACAGTATATGAATGCTTAGATAGGTGTCATATTCCTATAGGTAGATGGGGATCAGCTGAGAGTCAGCTGATGCGAGCTTGACTAACGTGACCTGCCAGAACTAACGCTAC
>NW_015558690.1:49599-49951 GCF_001515605.1 Sinocyclocheilus anshuiensis | reverse complement strand
TAGCTATTGAGCAATGCGAAAACTGCTGATAATACTGAGGGACCTTATATATGAATGCTTAGATAGGTGTCGTATTCACATAGGTAGATGGGGATCAGCTGAGAGTCAGCTGATGCAAGCTTGACTAACATGACCTGCCAGAACTAACACTTATGCTTGATTTCTGTCAGGACCACTATCGTCAAAGATGACTGACAATTAGAATACAGTTTGGATTGGCGGTATGTTTCTGTTCGGGGCAAGAACTCCCTGCACATCCATGCAGCCTAGCATGGATAAGAGTAGGGAGAGCAGCGATAACCCCCCAAAACACAACCATATGCTGATATACCCCAACACAAACTGATAGCAA
>NW_015558690.1:48563-49402 GCF_001515605.1 Sinocyclocheilus anshuiensis | reverse complement strand
TCAGCATATTAGAATGATTTCTGAAGGATCACGTGACACTGAAGACTGGAGTAATGATGCTGAAAATGCAGCTTTTCATCATAGGAATAAATTACATTTTAAAACATATTCAAATGGAAAATAGTCATTTTGAATTGTAATAATATTTCACAATATTACTGTCTGTTTGTACCTATGGTGACCATAAAAGAAAACCCCCAAACTTTTGAATAGTTGTGTAGGTTAATTTTAATTTATAAATATAAAAATATGCATTGATAAAGTTTTTCATTTTTCATTTTACGTTTAATGTGTTTTAACAACTTTAAAGGTGCAGTAGGAGATCTTGGAAAAAACTTTAGCCTGATAGCACTGAAAGCGAACGTCCCATCCTCCCTGCAATCGCCGTCCAAAGCCACGCCCCCTGAACGCATTTACGCTCACAGACCAGAGACAACATTACTACAATGGGCTGGAATTGGGAACTGCTGATGTAGCCTATGTTCCTAAGTGAAGTAAACTTTAACAGATTTCCCCCGCTCAGGGAGTAGGGAGCAATGAACACTGTGTAGGGATCATATCAATCGGAACACAGTTCATGCACGTAGCTCACTTCTAACGAGCTGGCGTGAGGACTGGATTAACCGCTGGCTAACTCATGTGTCATTCACCGGTGAGAAAACTTTAAAAGTACTACAATACCAGGAAGGAAAATCGGGTTGTTGATGTTTGTCTGCCATTCTTTCTCTGTCTGCACAGCGTGCGTGAACGAGCTGATGACGTATCCTGTCTGCGCGAACCCGGTGCACAGAGGTATGCTAATACATACGTTGACAGGCAGGTAGGAAAGCATATTCAAA
>NW_015558690.1:47424-47822 GCF_001515605.1 Sinocyclocheilus anshuiensis | reverse complement strand
TGCGTTTTACTACTATATAGTATAGTAATATAGTAATAATTTAGTACTTTCTCCTGTTTTATTGTTGGTTTCCCCTTTTCTTATTATTTGGAATCAGGATAAAAAGACAAAATAAAAAACAAAAAAAACACACATGCAAATAAATTCAAACATCCATTCAAAATCTATTATTTCCTGAATATTACTGATGAACTGATCAAAAAGTAGGCTACTGTTCAAATGCGTTTTACTACTATAGAGTATAGTAATATAGCAATAATTTAGTACTTTCTCCTGTTTTATTGTTGGTTTCCTCTTTTTTGATCATTTGGAATGAGGATAAAAAAACAAAAAAAAAAAACATGCAAATAAGTTCAAACATCAATTCAATATCTACTATTTCCTGAATATTATGAAAT
>NW_015558690.1:46398-47389 GCF_001515605.1 Sinocyclocheilus anshuiensis | reverse complement strand
CCACGCGCTGAGCGCGCTATAGATATGATAATCGTCCATGTGACGCGCGCGGCATGTAAACGCCCACATCACAACAAACAAAGCAGGAAGACCTCAAGTTTTTTTTATTTTACTGTTCGCGTCGCGCTGAGAGGAATAAGACTGAATTCACCTCAAGAAGCTTTGGATTACCTCAGGAAAAAAACAACGCAGCGGCTTGATCCAGCAGTGATCATAAACATGAGTAAGTCTTTTTTATTAACCTACTTGTATTAGTTTTCACATAACTTGTACACATTTTACTAGTTAGACTTTCTCCAAACTATAATTCCTGACTAAATGTATAATCAAGTGAAACATTATGAAGTTTCATTCACAGCATCTAAATGTCACGATGCCAGGATGTGTTTTTTATGTTCTATAACAGACAGAAATACGATATAAAAGTAATATGAGTTATAATGTTACGAGCCTAATGTCAGTAAGAATTAGTAATAATTTAGTACTTTCTCCTGTTTTATTGTTGGTTTCCTCTTTTCTGATCATTTGGAATGAGGATAACAAGACAAAAAAAAAACAAGCAAATAAGTTCAAACATCAATTCAAATATTATTTCCTGAATATTATGACATTCAAGAGGGCCGTCCCCTGATGACGTCATAATATGCAAATTAGATGAGTATTGAATATTTGCTTAGTTATCACCAAAGCTCGTTCTATTTTGTTGTAGATCACTGAACCATTAAGCTGCCTCAGAAGCATGCCCGACATCAGTTTCATGAGTTACCTTCATGAACAAACCCCGCCCGCGAAGCCACTGGCCGACAGGCGGTGAGGCAGCATGTCAGCAGCCCAGGCCCTCGGATGCAGACGACTTCAACTGAACAACGACCGTTTACCATTTTCTCTTGGAGCTGCGCCGCAGCAGAAATGATTACGTTTGCACCATGGTTGTTATTTCCTGCTGCTTAAATCTGTGCTGTAGTGCTATAAAAATAAAGTCGACTTGACT
>NW_015558690.1:26252-46083 GCF_001515605.1 Sinocyclocheilus anshuiensis | reverse complement strand
CCACAGAATATATAAATACAGACAAATACATTTAGACCACTTAACTTAATGATTGCTATCGGGATGTGAAGACTTTCAACCAGCATAACAAAAAATGTTTCTGAAGACAATCACCTATTGCACCTTTAATCTTGAGTACCTATAGTGTAGTATTGCATCATTCACATCTCCGAAGAGTCTTCAGTTTTATCAGATTTATAAAGAAAGATACAGCTTTACGATTCTCTCCGAAAACAGCCGAGAGTCCTGGAGGCGAGCCGTGGGCGGAGCTGAAGAGTTACAAGGACTTACAGGGTGATTGGCAACAAACATAAACATTGATGTAGTTTCACAGCAGTTCCTAGTCATGACCGGGATCTTTTATCGCTGGGACTGCTCCATCTTTCAGTATCAAACGATGTGCAAATCCAGTGTCAGAATGTACCTTGTTATAAACATTTGTCACCTAAATGACGGAAACAAACAAACGCGCTTGAGAAACTCTGTTGCTGCCCTGGAAAAACAAATTGCATCCACTGTTCACATACACTGAATAAGGTTATATTTTCCTCACATCCAACAACACACATCTTCAGAGACATTAGGCTTGTCCGACTTCATGTGGCGCCGCAAAGATTGATGTAGTTTCACAGCAGTTCCTAGTCATGACCGGGATCTTTTATCGCTGGGACTGCTCCATCTTTCAGTATCAAACGATGTGCAAATCCAGTGTCAGAATGTACCTTGTTATAAACATTTGTCACCTAAATGACGGAAACAAACAAACGCGCTTGAGAAACTCTGTTGCTGCCCTGGAAAAACAAATTGCATCCACTGTTCACATACACTGAATAAGGTTATCTTTTCCTCACATCCAAAAACACACATCTTCAGAGACAGGCTTATTCGACTTCATGCGGCGCACAAAGATCAGCTGCCGCCTGTCAAAAGCAATGCATTCTGGTTAGAAAATTTGTCCGACTTTGATCGGCGCTGCAGCTACCTTACGACCACATGTGCCATCAAAGTACCGCGAGAGCAAAACGAGACCAGCCGCTTAGGTCAGGCACTGCGAAAGCCTTGATATGCCACACTTTATTCTCGTTGGTTAGATTATGTGATAAGCACGATGTGTGTTGCGTTCTTATTCTAACAATTCAATTCCAATAATGCTCACAACTCTGTGTTTTTATAACCAGTGTTGGGGAGTAATTAGTTACATGTAACGGAACTTATTCATGAACAGATGGCGCTGTATTAAGCAGTATATAATAGTGTTTCTGTTGCTTTATGAAAACGTTTCTGAAATGTCTGTGTATTTGACAAATATTGCATATAATTCACTTAATCTGTGATAGAGTATGCAAACGCTGCGAGAGCGTCATAACCAGGAGAAGAAGTTTCCGATTTGACGCCTTTTTTTTTTTTAATTCCGCCCCGACTGAAAGCGGCTACTCTCTCCAGCCGGAGACAGGCTAGTGTAGTTCCTTTCGAACAACCTAGTCTTCTCAAAGCAAGTAACTGCAGCGCTGCCGACGACTTCCGTAACTATGAAAGGAACGCGTTAAGTGGCGCACTCTTGCTCTCGCTTGGGTCACTGAGTGCGTGCGTGCGCATAAGTATCCAACTCTTAACAGTGTAAATAACTCAGAATGCATGAATTGACATTAGACCCCGTTAATCGCAGCATATTGCAGTGACAAGCGTGTTGCCAGTGACAACAGATAAGTACCGCACATTTGCATAAACTAGCACAAGCTGAAAACAACTAAATGAGCCTAAGCAACACGGATAGCCTTAGCAACACGCATGTTGCAGATAACCTGAGAGCATTAAATGGAACTTAGCTTGTGAAGATGTTCGAGACAGTGAAACATAGCAGCTGTGAAGTGGATGCTTGATCTCTTGATATCCTTCTTGGGGATGAAGTTCTTGAGTCAGTCACATAACTCGAGGAGTCCATGTCTATAATGTAGCGATGCGTGAAGTAATGCTAACTCATTCACTTCCGAATCAGGTGACTTATGATCAATACAGTGAATTCACGTGTTCAAGTTAACGAATCTTCTCAGGTGTTCTGGACCCAGACTGAAGCTTGTGTAAATCCTAGTTTAATTAGCTATTGAGCAATGCGAAAACTGCTGAAAATACTGAGGGACCTTATATATGAATGCTTAGATAGGTGTCATATTCCTATAGGTAGATGGGTATCAGCTGAGAGTCAGCTGATGCTAGCTTGACTAACGTGACCTGCCAGAGCTTACTAACGCTTACGCTTGATTTTACACATTGGAGGGATACATTCAAAACACTGCTACCAAATGCTTTAGAAGTTTTCAGATCAATCATTTGGAACTTAGTGAAATCACAGCACTGACTAATAACTCTTTCAGAAACAACCCTGACAAAAAAACAAAAACAAAAAAAAACAGCAAAACAGTACTGTTTTATGCGTTTGTGCTTACATAATTGGATAAAGCAATACTGTACATGCTGTTTTGGACAAAAAGCTGACCTTTGAAATGTCACACTGACAAAACTTGTAAGGACGAGTCCATGCAGAGTATAACACTTACATTTTCAAAACCTTTATTTCCAAAGGCAAGCAAATGTACAGGTTACTCAGAAACAGCATCAGCATCAACGTTCTCATCATCATCTCGTCTCAGGTGTGGGTCAGGCCATAATATCTCATCAACATCACACATTATGTTTGCTCTTGCGAGGCAGCGTGGAAAAAAATACCCTTGTGTGCCTTATATAACCCTGGATAGACTCCACAGACACATCTCCAGAGGCGTCCAGTATTGCTTCCAGGAGGTTTTGGTGTACGTAGGGGTTGCGGTCATACACTTTCCACCGCCATGCTGAGAAAAATTCCTCAATCGTATTCAGAAATGGGGAAGATGCTGGAAAAAAAAAAAACAGTGAACCTGGGGTGGGCATTTAACCAGGTGTGAACCAGAGCAGCACGATGGAAACTCACGTTATCCCAAATGACAACATATTAGACCTGCTCTGGTTGCCCTGTGCAGCTGATCTAGAAATTGAAGGAGTTGTGCCGTGTTGTATGGACCCAGTTTGGCATGGCGGTGGAGGACGCCACGATTGCTGATGGCTGCACATATGGTGATGTTGCCTCCCCTCTGGCCAGGAACTTGCGTGACCGCACGGTGACCAAGGATGTTGCGCCCACTTTTGCGCCTTTTTTGTCAGGTTGAACCCTGCCTCATCAATGAAGATTCATGTGGGTCAGACATGGCATCCAGCTCAAAGATCCTCTACAGAAGTAAAAAAATAAATAATAAAAATAAAATAGTACAGTACTGTATTTCAAATACAGTACTGTATTGATGTGCAGGAGAGACAGGCCATGTTCTACACACTGTAAAAATTCTGTACTGTATATCAGTTACCTGCACATATTGGAATCGTTGCTCCTTAACTCGGTTTGAATTCCTTTCATAAGGCACACGGTGCAGCTGTTTTGTCCTTATTTGGTTCCTCTGAATGATCCGGTCAATATTGGAAATGCTGATGCTGTCAATTCCTTGGAAGACTACCTGGTCTTCAACTATTTGGGTTTGAATTTCCCTCAAACGGATGGCATTATTGGCAATTACCATATTCACCAGGGCAGTCTCCTGCTCAGCTGTGAGAAGTCTTCTCCTACCTCCTATAGATGGCCGCCTCTCAGTTCTGCAAAAATGAAAGGACCACTACTAAATTATGGTCATCCATGACTGTGGCAAAAACTACACAGAAAACAAAGCGGGGATTCAATCTATATGCACTACAGCATTACATATATCACAGTAACAAAGCGAATTACCTGTTTTCCCTCCTGAAAGTACGGACAATATATGCAACCATGTAACGGCTTAGGTTCGGTTGCACTAACTGTCCAGCTTCTTTCATAGTCCTCCCATGTATGAGCACATGATGAACTAGGGTAGCACGGATTTCATCAGAGATTACTTGTCTTCGTCTTTGTCTTCGTCTTCCATGCTGTTGTCTTGCAACATCAGCATTGTTAGGATCCATTGTTCCAAAGCACATGGACATTTCTCCAGGTCCCATTTAATGACCCTTTAAATCTGATTGGTCTGTTAACAATTTTGAGTCTTAGGGTTTGCACCTGGAGAAAGGTGTGCTCTTTGAGTTTAGCTTCTGATGATGTGAGTTAATTATATTGAGAGCATGTGTTTGCTGAATTAACTTACAGTGCAATGAATTATTTATTTGGCCACTTTTGTGAAAGTTTTCACAGAAAGAGTTTTGAATATTGAAGCATGTGTGGAAATAGGTGAATAGTGTTTACAGTTATGGGAGATGCATGTGTGTGTTTGGGAATGACATAAGGGTATTGGGTTTTGTGCTACAGAAACCAGTTTTTGTGTTTAAGCAATTGAGAAAAACTGTAGTATGAATTATTTTAAACATGACTACATGCTAGCAGGATTATTGTAACCAGTTTAAAGGCCTCTTCACACCAAGGATGAGTCCGTACCGCAACTATTTAACATTTAACGACACAGAAGAACAATATCATTGGAATACATTTTCCAGCTGATGAACAATCAAAACCAATCAGAATCCACCTGACTTTAAAGAGCTTGAGCATTTAAAGTGGCAGACAACAACATAACTGCAGCGTGTATAATAATTAACATAACTTTATCGTTTGTTGGTGTGGATGCTAAAATATTTCTTATCAGATCTTCAACACCAAGAACAATAACTATGTGTCATGACATGTTAAACTAGCATTTCCAGACTTGCTTTTTAGACAAATGTGTTCAATAAAAATCAACATGCAAAGAAAGGCAGTCTCTGAGGTGTGGACAGATATCATTTACTGTTGGAACGGGAAGAGACGGCTCCAATTTGTAAAGGTTAATAAGGAATACAATGGACAATATAAACTTTATGATGCAAACACTCTGACTACTTAATGGGCACAATCTGCATGAGATTTGAGGCAACGGCCAAAGACAGCAGCAGGAGTAAAAGTTGTAGAATTTTGCATGAGTACGCTTGTACAATATCATATGAATTTGCTGAAATTGTATGAATTATTACTACTTTGACGTAACACAGGGTTCTTACTGATGGGGTCGTGAATATGTAAACCAAAGTTTAAGAAACATCAAATGCTGTGCAAAATGTAACTGCAGTAATGTTCAGTCAAGGTGCCCAGACCAACGTACCACTGGAAATGTCTGCCTTTGCAGCTTTTGGTCTTCTCCATAAACGCACAAGATGGTCAAATTCAAATCCAATCACAGGCCTTCCTTTGGTCTTCCATTTCAGTTGAAATAAAGAAAAAAGAAAATGTTGTTGTTGTTTTAATACATACATGTTGAGACAGTGTGTTAGAAATGATCTGTGACCAAAATATTTGAGAGGAAGGACTATACCCTTGTGAAAAAGAAGTGCATTTAAGTATACCTTTATAAAGTGTACTTATTACGGAAATAATATACTTTAAAAGAACACACATAAGTGCAAATTAAATATGTTATTTTCGCCCGATTAAATACATTGTATTTGTAATTAATTTCAAATTTATCACATTTTAAAGTTATATTAAATGCAATAAGTTGAACTTTTGAGTGATTTTTTTTAAACCACTTAAGTGGGACTTAAGTGGGACTTTTTAGTACATCTTTACATGTACAATTATATGTTCATAATTGCTTCTAGTGTCTTTAAAATATGGTTAAAGTGTACTACTAATGTACTGACAAGCAATTAATGTTAACTAAAATATACTTTAATGTCAGTTAATGATACACTTAAGTGTAAATTAAATGTAATGTGTTGAACTTTTGAGTGATATTTTTGAACCACTTAAGTGGGACTTTAGTATATTTTATATGTACTTTGAAATATGGTAAATATGTACTTCTGAATAAGCAATTAATGTTAACTAAAATATACTTCAGTGTCATTTCAATGTACTTCAGTGTCATATATCCCTGGCAATGAAGTTGAAATTTAGTATATTAATTACCAGTTACAATCAACACAAACACAAAATGGAAAACCCTCTACATTTATTGACAAAACAATCTCTAAAACAAATACACAAAAATGCTTTTTGCTGATGCACAAGAAAAACCCAACACTATACAGAGTTACAACACTTTAACTAACTTATTAGAGTCTGTAGAACAATGCAAAATCACTTACATACATACAAAAGTACCTAATCTCGCCATCATAGAAAGCATCATTCTGTATGATGTATAAGCCTCTTTCCTCATTGGGGACCTCAAAATGTCCACAAGGTCAAAATTTACTGGTATTACTATCCTTGTGGAGTCATCTGGTCCCCATAACATATAGGATTACTAACACACGGACACACACACTTAATTAATACAAAAAAAATCAAGAAAATTATCATTCCATGTACAACAAATGAGACCTTACTGTAAAACATTACCAAACTGTGTTACTTGTACCCCCGGATTCACAGACAAGGCTTAAGCCTAGCCCTGGACTAAAATGTAATTCTGAGCCATTTCAACTGAAAGAAAATTGCACTGACTGATCTTTAAAAATATCAGTGCCTTTGTTTTGTCTCAAGATGCACACCAGTAATGTTTTTTTAAGGCATGTTAATGAAAATTACTTAAATGTCCTTATTGGACTATGATCCTGGCTTAGTCTAAGCCCTGTCTGTGAAACCAGGCAATTAGTTCTCAAACCTTTACTAGCACCAACATTAAACAGGGCCGAAAGTTTTCTTCTAAAATTTTACTCCAGCATTAGTGAATGCAAATTTGACTAAATAAATTCATTAATAAAAAATAAAAAAAAACTCAAAATGAACTTGCTGGGAAGTGCTGTCTGTCATTGTCCCAGAAGCTCTCCATTTGCAGTAAACTTCAAATGTCATGAAGCTGCACACCATCTCTCTATAGTCTGTGTGAACGGAAACGTTCCAAAGAGGCAGGTAAGTCAGAAAAAAAATACCTTGAGAAAAGAAAGAAGAAAAAAAAACAGAAGAACAACTATTGTTATAAAACATATCCAGTCATTATAAATGGTTCAGTTGAGTGAAAGCAATAGACAAACTTGCAGTCCAAAGTGTATATACACCTTGCAGTATCTGCAAAATGTTAATCATTTAAGCAGTAAGAGGGTAGAGAGGTAGAATCATTAAAAAAATTGCAATTTCTGCTCTGATGAAGCAGTTTATTCTGCAAGGTGCATGTAAACTTTTGACCACATCTGCATCACCTAAGAGGGGAATTACCTCAATCATCAGGGCAACATCGTAGTAGAATGCTAGGAGATGTTCCTTCAGATTTTCTACAAACACCAGAATCCCTGACCACACCATCTTCACTGACACTGGGCTTAAAAAATAGATAATATTTTTACAAAAAAAATGTTATTCCTACTTCACAGGGAATAAAACATAACTTTATCAATTACAAAAAAATAGATACATATCCCAAAATCCATGAACATGAAGAAAGGTACCTTCATTTTTTTTTCTCAACTTGCCTTGCAAGCTTCTCTCGCACATCTTCATGAAGGATGTTCCTGTATTTACCACGACTGGCACGACAAAGCTGAAGCCCCCTTCCTTGGGTTTGTTACCTGTAAAATATATGATTATTAGAGGGGGGTCCGTAAATGCACAGGTGGGAATATATTACTTGCAAATGGAAAAGATTCAAAGAAATTAAAATCCATAGAGATACACTGTAAAATCTAATTAGTTGAGCTTACTTAAAAAAAGCATGCAAACCGATTGCCTTGAAAAAACTAAGTAAAGTGAAATAGGAATAGTATGTTGTACTGACAAATGCTTAGTTAGTATAGTTTACTTACACGAGAGTTCTAGTAACTAAAAATGAACTGTAGGGGGTACTTGATCCTTTCATTTAGATTTACTCATGACTTAGTATAGCTACTCACTGACTCCCAGAGTGCATTGCGGTATGAATAAATGATACAGTTGCTTTGTTTTACAGTTGTTGATTTTATTTGACAAGTTGATTTGCTGTCTTGTGTCAGTAGTAGCACAACAAAAAGAGCAAATAAAATGGTTATTGTTACAAGTAATGAAAATAAATGAAATTTAATTGTTACCATTGTTGTGGTTCACGTACTGAATGTTTAAGTCTGTGTGTGACTTTAGCATATTACCACACTATTTAAGAATGATATAAACCCAAAGAAAAGCAACTCAGGGTATTTATGAAAAAATTAATTTGATAAAGTTCATTACTGAACACACACAATAAATACACTAATGCTTTAATTAGAAGATAGATCACTTTCTAAACACAACCTATTTATTACGTTTGTTTCTCTGAAATCAAATAACTCTGACTTCATAATGCATTACTGCATTAACAGGAAAGAAATTATAGTAACATAAACCAAGTTCAAAGTGCCCAACCAAAGGGAATTCCACTAACCACACCATCTTTACTGGCACTGGGCTTTAAAAATAGATAACATTTTAATGAACATTTTTATTCCTACTTTACAGGAAATAAAACATAACTTTATCAATTACCAAAAAACAGATACATATCCCAAAATCCATGAAAATGAAGAAGTATTTTTTTTTGCTCAACTTGCCTTGCAAGCTTCTCTCGCACATCTTCATGAAGGATGTTCCTGTATTTACCACGGCTGGCACAACAAAGCTGAAGCCCCCTTCCTTGGGTTTGTTACCTGTAAAATATATGATGATTAGAGAAGGGGTCTGTAAATGCACAGGTGGGAATATATTGCTTGTAAATGGGAAAGATTCAAAGAAGTTCAAATCCATAGGGATGGTGACTTAATGGCACTTTTAGCTTATAATGTGTGATCAGGGTGAGCTGACTGGGCAACAATTCATTAAAAACTTCTAACATCACCTCTTCAGTACTGGTCTGTGTTTCCACACTGTAACTTATCTCCAGTAACAAAACTGTACTGATCCTGCAAAAATGAATGAATAACTAAGGTAGTTTGATAAGTACAAAAATATTACGTTACAAACACAAGCAGTAACGGAACATCTCGCTCTTCAAATGCAAAAAGAGGAGTCCGTTGGACTGTGGGTGATATCCAGAGGTGAGGCTTACTGATACGCCGAAGAGATGGAAGAAGGCCCTCCAGACCCGGGAGATGAACTGGGGCCCACGATCAGGACCCACAATGAGGGCTGGAGGGAGAATGGTCTCCGGGGGTATTAATCGTTAAGTGGCCTGAGGAAGGCTTGACAGAGCGTCTGCTCTGGTGTTCTTGGGTCCGGGACGGTAGGTAACAGAGAACTGAAAACGGGTGAAGAACAGCGCCCACCGTGCCTGACGTGGGTTTAGGCGTTTGGCCTCCCGAAGATATTCCAAGTTCTGATGGTCAGTGATGACCTGGAAGGGATGAAGAGCTCCCTTCAGCCAATGTCTCCACTCCTCCAGAGCGAGTTTGATGGCGAGAAGCTCGCGGTTCCCGATGTCATAATTTTGCTCCGCCGGGGAAAGCTTGCGGGAGAAGTATGCACAGGGATGGAGGATAGGAGGCTCTCCAGAATGCTGGGAGAGCACCGCTCCCACCCCTACTGTGGACGCATCTACTTCCACGACAAATGGTTTCTGAGGAACAGGAAGCGCGAGGGTAGGAGCGGTGCAGAAGGCTTCCTTCAGTCCTTCAAAACTTTGGATGGCTGTGGGCGTCTAGGACAGAGACTTGGGCTTATTTCGGAGCATGGACGTGAGGGTGGCTGTGTGCTGACTGAAGTGGTGGATGAAACGACGGTAGAAATTTGAGAATCCTAGAAAGCGTTGGAGTTCCTTAACGGTCTTGGGTTGTGGCCAGTTGTGAATGGCTTGGACCTTCTTGTCATCCATCTGGATACCCTGAGGACTGATGACATATCCGAGGAACTTGATGGTGGTAAGGTGGAACTCGCACTTCTCCAGCTTGAGATAGAGGTGGTACTTTCTCAGCTGTTGTAGGACCTGCTCCACGTGGTGGCGATGTTCGGCCAAGTTCCGGGAGTAAATCAGAATGTCGTCGATGTAAACGATCACAGAATGATGGAGGAACTCCCGGAACACCTCGTTCATGAATCCTTGGAATACGGAAGGTGAGTTGGATAGGCCATACGGCATAACACAATATTCATAGTGTCCGGTGGGTGTTATGAAGGCGGTCTTCCACTCGGCACCATGGCGGATACGAACGAGGTTATAGGCGCTTCGCAGATCCAGCTTGGAGAAGATACGAGCTCCACGAAGTTCCTCTAGGGCGGCCGGCACCAGTGGAAGGGGATACGGATATTTCACTGTTTGTGAGTTGAGAGTTCGGTAATCAATACAAGGCCGCAAGCCTCCGTCCTTCTTGCCCACAAAGAAGAAACTGGATGCGGCCGGTGAGGTGGAGGGCCGGATGAAGCCTTGCTGGAGAGCCTCCTTAATGTACTCCTCCATCGCTCCTTGCTCCGGGATGGACAAAGGGTACACCCTAACCTTAGGGAGCTGAGCTCCAGGCAGCAAATCTATTGCACAGTCCCATGGCCGATGAGGTGGTAGTTTCGTCGCGGCCCGCTTGCTGGAGGTGGGAGGACACCAGGTGACAGAGGGAGAACTTGGGACATACAGTGCTGCCGACAGTACTCACTCCAGTGTATAACTTCGTTGGTGGTCCAGTTAATGATGGGTGCGTGTTGGGTTAACCAAGGGCGTCCCAGGATGATCTCCGCTGTGGAATTCTCCAGCACCAGAAAAGAGATGAGTTCCTCATGAAGGCACCCAATGCGGAGCGTGATGGTGGAGGAGCATAGCTGGATCTTCCCACGACTCAACGGCTTTCCTTGGATGGTGAGGATATTAAGGACTACTGAACACATCCTGAAACGCCCGGTATTCACTGGGAATGCTGTGAGGTTCTGTGGGTTCGGGGCTCTCGATGGAGGTGGCACAGACCGGGAGGAAACCAGGTGACAGAGGGAGAACTTGGGACATACAGTGCTGCCGACAGTACTCACTCCAGTGTATAACTTCGTTGGTGGTCCAGTTAATGATGGGGGCATGTTGGGTTAACCAGGGGCGTCCCAGGATGATCTCCGCTGTGGAATTCTCCAGCACCAGAAAAGAGATGAGTTCCTCATGAAGGCACCCAATGCGGAGCGTGATGGTGGAGGAGCATAGCTGGATCTTCCCACGACTCAACGCCTTTCCTTGGATGGTGAGGATATTAAGGACATGGGCATGTTTCAGCGGTCGTAGTTGAAGTCGTTGGAGTGTGTTGCGGGATATGAAATTCCCCGAAGAACCAGAGTCTACAAGGGCCAACGCTCCGCATGGGCGAGATGGTACGAATCCACTTGCATGGGTTCTGGTGTTGGAGCCAGTGAGGTGGATGTGCCCAGTGAGGCGAGTGGCTGGCCCTGGGTACAGGCCAGGAGATGTTGGGAGATCTTGATAGCCTTTTGGATGAAATTCTCCAATCCCACGGTATCGTCAAATATCACCATTTGGAGGTGAATGTCAGGGCCCAATGAAGAGCGCGGCCGGCGAGATGAGAGATCATGAAGGCAACTTTGGCGCGGTCAATGGGAAAGGCTTGTGACTGCATCTCGAAGTATAGGGAACATTGTAACAAGAAGCCACCACAATCCGCCGCCTCACCGGAGAAGATAGCGGGCCGTGCCATGGGACTGTGGGAGGCAGACACAACGGGTGTACGGAAGGCTTGGATTAAATCCTCCAGTGAAGTGGGGTTCGGTGGTTGTGGCTCCATGGAGAGTTTGGGGTGGTCTGGTCTTCGGGTGCGGCTGATTAGTACTCCGGTGATTGTGAACGGGTGTGTGAGGTGATTGGGCCTGACGAGGCTGGACTATCCCTGACAATTATATTATCTGCAAGTGCACTTTTTAAAAAGTATATTTTTAAGATTTGAAGTACACAAAAAGTACACTTTTAATACAATTAAGTACACTTCTTTTTCACAAGAGTAAGGAAGGTTATTAACACAAAGTAAGCATAAATTCATGAAAGTAAATCAGTTATAACTAAATGTTTTCAACATTACCTGTGAAGGGTTGAACCTTTGAAGGACTTCAGCCTCCCTGGCAGCTTCTTCAGGATCCGCATTGGGAGCTTCGGGTTCAAGTTCCCTGTTAATACTAGCAGCTTTCTGACATAACTGATCAAAACTTGATTCTGAGCTTTAAAAATATGTCATGAAGAGCAAGAGATAAATTAATTATGAATTATAGTGCAGAAAAATAGGCAAGGAAAAGCTGAGAGGGAGAGAGAGAGAGAGAGAGAGAGAGAGAGAATGCAAGTTAGTTCTCGCCGATCATTCACTGTTAGAGAACTAACCCCTCTGTCTGATCACAGTCAAATCACTGTGTATCTAAAAAAAAAAAGACAGAAAATAACATTAACACAAAGCCCAGTAAGCTGTACAATATCAGAAAACCATACAAATGGGCTGAAAACAGTGCTGAAGAATATCAGAAAGCACTTAGCAGCCAAAAAATACAAGCGCTGATTGATAATTTTCTAAATAACACCTATGCTCACACTAATGAAGATGTCAGTCTTGCTGTCAAAGATATCAATTACATATCTGACAAATCAGCAAAACAATCCAAATTGAAAACAAAAAATGGAAAAAATCAAATACCCAAAAATGGAAAAAATTGGTTTGATCAGGACTGCCAAACTATTCGCAAAAACTGAGAACATTGTCAAATCAGAAACACAAAGATACAAATAATGCAGAGATCCGCCTTCTTTACAATGAAACACTAAAACAATACAAACATACACTCAGATTTTATAGAATATAAAAAAAAACATCCTGGCGTCGTGAGACATTAGATGCAGTGAATGAATCTTCAAATATTTCACTTGATTATAAATTTAGTCAGGAATCATGGTTTGGAAGAAGTCTACTAAAATATGTACAAGTTATGTAACAGTAACACAATAACAACTAATGCAAGTAGGCTAATAAAAAAAGACTTACTCGTGTAAATGATATCCTCCACTGGATATCAAACCACCGCGTTCTTCTGAGGAAAATCCAAAGCTTATTCCTCTCAGCGCGTCTTCATCTGAGGTAAATTCTGTCTTATTCCTCTCAGCACATCTTCTTCCAGAAACGAACAATAGCCGAGATGAACTTGAGAAAAGTCTTGCTGCTTTGTTTACTGTGATGTGGGCGTTTACATGCCACGCGTCTCACGTGGACTATTGTAATATCAAAAGCGCGATCGGCTCGTGGGCTTGATCTATTTAGAGATAATGAAGGCAGACGGGAAAGACTGGACATCGCATTGGTTTCATACGGATTACTTTATCACAGAATGTTTGTTTTCGATAAGAATTGCTTCGTTTAAAATTAGACATGTCAAGCTTTCTATAGATATATCTCTCATGTCTCTGTGTTGAGTATTCACTGAGTTTCAGTTCATTTTAGTGACACGTTTCAAAATGAAGATCACGTAGACCAATGCGGCAGACAGCGCACAATGTTTTTCTTTATTTTACAAAAGCACAAAGTTTTGTTGTTATGTTTGTATACAAATAAAGTAGACCCTTTACAGATTCGATTGATGTATTGCTCTTATCTGTACGATCAAAACTGACTGAGTAATTTAAGTTCTTTTAGAGGCTTTCAAAAAAAATAAAAATAAAAACGCACCAGGGTTAAATCTCAGAGCATATTTCTTCTGTATGACTTGTGTATTTCCATTAACCTAAATTTAACTGTAAATTAAGTGTTTTGTTTTTCAGACCCTGGACATTCAAATGTAAACCAAGCCTGCCAGTCGAGGGGTGATGGGTCCAGTCATAAGACACAGTGATGGATCCCAGCACAGTGACCAGTACAGACACAGTGACGGGTCCCAGCATAGCGAAGGGTCCCATCACAGCAAACGGTACTGACACAGGAAGCAGTCCAGGCACAGTGATTTGTCCGAGGACGGTATTCAACCGAACCCTTATGCAATTCACAGTGGCAAGAGTGTAAATGTTCTAAAGTAGTGGCCATGTTATGAAATATTTTTAACGTATTTTGAGCAACTGGTTTTGTGTTTAACATTCTGAGCCTCGGGATTGACCACTCAATTTATTGTCTATCAAGTATCATCATGGGCAAAAGTAGATGGATTCTTTGAACCGACTGAGCTTGACTGACTGCTACAGCAGAGGCAGGAACTGCACACTGGGGTTCCTCGAGTTATCCAAACTTAATGAATCATATGGGCACAAAACTTGCTACAAGAGCTATATCCACTATTATGAACAACAAGGTAATATTCAACAAATTTTGTCTTTCAGATTATGGAAGTGTTCAAACGCCAATCTCAAGATATTCTGGGAGGTCTTTCTCAGAGCAGAGTAACAGGTCCTCTGCATGTGAATCCAGTCGTACAGGGCCTCGTAGGGAAACAGACTTAAGATTTCCAATGGATATAACAAGTAAGTATTTAAGTGTTTAAACTGTTATCAGAAGCACCAAAAATGAATTGAGCAGGTCATTAGCAGATTTAACTTGTACGTCTGTGTATGGATAACAATAGCATAATTTTCCAATTGGCTCAGTATAAACTGACATGGAGAATTTTGCATGTGTTTCTTTTTGATTTCAGAGTTTCAGAAAAAAAAGTCTTGTCTAAATTCGTGGAAATCCACATGGAGGTCAGAAGGCTGGGAAGAAGTGAGCCTCCCCTTTCATCCGCCCATACAGAGCAGCTGGAGACGATGGAGGACTTTGAGAGAGAGGGGGAATGCCTCAAGGACAAGCAAGCCTTTGAGTCCCTGGTATGATTTGCAAGACACAATCTGGAAGTGATGTAATTTTATACTCTGTTTTATTTATCAATATTCTTCTTTTTAATCAGTGAAACTTGTTATAGTATATTATTTTTCTAACATGACTGGAATATTACCCCCTCTCTTTAAAGGTGTTGCAACTTGCAAGAATTGGAGGGAAAGATGTAAAGGATTGTGTCCACAAAATTCTTGACAGGTATTTTCAACAGTATCCCTACATATAGAACTTGCCAAACACGTTACATTTCTTGTCACAGTTTGCCAGTTGACAGAGGATGTGACATATCTATCTCGGCTTATACTGCACTTTATTCACGGACCATAGCCTCAAATTAGAAACAAGTAGGCTGCGGAAAAACAGGAAGAGCTCCAGAGAACTGCAATTTTATATTTCATAAAAGGACAAATTGATCCAAAATCTAAATTCAAAATATTGATATTTAAAGTCCTCATGAAATTGAAATGGACTCTATCGCACATTGCTATTCTTGGGGTGAACAATTTATCCATGCAAGTAGGGGTGTTCGATATCACGATTTTTGATGGTGGGTGATTAAAATGTCTCCATGATCTGCTTTTGAAGAAATATGGTAGTATCGTGCTACAGCGCACATTCTATCAGTTGCAGTTCTGGCGCCTCAGTCTCATTATACTGTACAACGCCACATACATTCACATCAAATGTTAACTCAGCAGTAGAGTTACACTCATGGACACTGCACGTATTCACAATCACAAAAATACAATATTTGCATGTGCTTTAAAGCCTTGCCGGTTCAAAATGTCCTTCCCGTGCTGCTCTGGCATGCGCTTTTGCTATGTCAAACAGCACCTGATTAATGGACTAAGTTAAGTAAAAATGTCTGATTGCGCTAATTCTGTCAAAAACACACAAGGTTTATATACAAACACAGTTGGTTTTTGATGAAAACATTCCAGGATTATTCTCCTTATAGTGGACTTCAACGGCTACCAAATGGTTGAAAAAAAATAAAAAAGTATGCTTTATAAACAAAAATGCACGCCTCGCACTGCTCTGCGATGCGCGTCCATGACTTCACGTAATACGTAATTACCTTGAAAAGATCACGCTTGACGTAGGTGGAAATTAGGTTTCAAAAGATTTAAACATTCAGGATACGCACACAAAGTGACCATTTTAAACGATAAACTGACACAAAAACATTGGAATATGTGTCATTGAACATACAACAACTTTTGAACGGTCCTCCTTCTCCACATTTGTAAACACTGACTGAGTCGGTACTTCTGCCTACGACAAACGTGACCTTTTCAAGGTAATTACGTATTACGTGAAGTCATGGACGCGCATCGCAGAGCAGTGCAAGGCATGCATTTTTGTTTATAAAGCATATACATTTTTTTTTTTTTTTTTAGAAAATGACAGATCGTTTCACTAGATAAGACCCTTATTCCTCGTCTGGTATTATATCATGTAGAGCCCTTTGAAGCTGCACTGAAACTGTAATTTTGACCTTCAACCGTTTGGTAGCCGTTGAAGTCCACTATAAGGAGAATAATCCTGGAATGTTTTCATCAAAAACCTTAATTTATTTTCGACTGAAGAAAGAAAGGCATAAACTTCTTGGATGACATGGAGGTAAATTATCAGGAAATATTAATTTGAAAGTGAACTAATCCTTTAAAGTGACAGCACATTAATAGTTCTAAACATGTTGCCGCTTGTCATTAAAGGGATAGTTCACCCAAAAATGTAATTTCTGTCATTATTTACTCATTCTTTTGTTGTCCGAAACCTGTATTGATTTTTTTTTTTTTGCTGAACACAAAAGAAGATATTTTGAAGAATGTGATTAACCAAACAGTTGCTGGTCCCCTTTGACAGCAGGGGAAAAAAATGCCATGGAAGTCACCGGGGACCAGCAACTGATTGGTTACCCACATTCTTTAAAAATAACTTTCATGTTCAACAGAAGAAATAAACTAATTCAGGTTTAAAACAACTTGAGAGAGAGAAAATGATGACAGGATTTTCATTTCTGGGTGAACTATCCATTTAATGTTAATAAAACAACAATAAACAAAGCATCTTGACTGAAGAACTTTAATACTGTTGCTTTACTGTATACAGTGCTTTATTTTTATATTTGTTCTTTCAATTTCTTGAATGCTACTGCTAAATACACCTACTGTACCTGAAAATAAAGTACTATTTGTAATGTGTATCTTTGTTCTTATTTTTAATAAGAATAAGCAAGCTATATGATGCATTATGATGTTAATCAGCCTCAGCCTCAGCCACTTGATATTAATGTTATAATGGAGTTAGTGTTGTGTTAAAGTCCACATTAATAAAGTCGGAGTCTACTATTCAAGATGAGACGAGCAATGTTTCCTCTAAGCTGTACGTGTACGTGGCCACGGTGAAGAAATAATATGCCACACACAGGACAGATGCAAAAATGAGTTAGAACCGGTGAATGCGGTTTACAGGTTTCATAGAAAGAATGATGTACGCCAAATCAGTCATTGTAGAAATCAAATACTTTAATGGTTCCGGACGAAATAGCTCAACACGAGAGCCAACACAAATGCAAGGACATGTGAAATAAAACGTCATCATGCTTTAAAGAAGACTGGCTTGATTAAGTGGTGGAAATAGCAGATGATGGGCACAGAACAGTAATTCTGTCAGGACCACTATCGTCAAAGATCAGCTGACTGTCAGCTGATGTGAGCTTAACTAATGTGACCTGCCAGAACTAACGCTATGCTCCATTTCTGTCAGGACCACTATCATCAAAGCAATTAGCATACATTTTAGGTTGGGGGTATATGGTTCTGTTCTGGGCAACACTCCCTGCCCATCCATGCAGCCTAGCATGGATAGGAGCAGGGAGAGCATAAATAACCCCCCTAGGGTAAACTGAACAGAACCAACATTAATGATTAATGTAGCAGATATCATCAATGTTCTAAGTGATTATTTTATATATCAACATAATTCAGTGGTCAAGAATTAAGAAGAAATATCCAATGCCAAGTCCTGACTGGACGAGAGGAGGAGTTGGGGATGGAGGTGGGTGATTAGCTCCTAAGCAAAGCATAGCTGCTGAATAATGATTGAAAGGACCTTATAAAGGGAATTATGATTGGTGTTGTATTCCTATTGTATTGCTGACGTAATATGTAAATTATATGCGTGCGGCCCGCGAGACTTGCACTTGGACCATAGTGCGGCCAGGTGGAAAAAAAGGTTGAGAACCACTGCTATAGGTAGACATGGATTAGCTGAGTGTCAGCTGATGCGAGCTTGACTAACATGACCTGCCAGAACTAGCTATGCTCCATTTCTGTCAGAACCACTATCGTCAAAGATAACTTACAATTAGCATACATTTTAGGTTGGGGGTATGGTTATGTTCTGGGCAACACTCCACACGCCTGTCCATGCAGCCATGCTTGGACAGAGCGGGGAGAGCAGCAAGACAAACCCCCCACCCGGGGTACAGAACAGAACCATTATATGCATACATAATTACAATTCACAATTACATGAGTTGTAAACAATATGTGATAGAGAATGCTTCCAATGAAGTGACTGTAAGGAAGAAACAAAGTCAGATCGAATTACAGCGTTACGCATTTAAAGTAACGACCAAGTGGCCAGCGGCAGACAGTGAGCATATGTTTGATCAATTTAGCCTTCTCTAATCATCACGACTTGACTAAAATAAAATATATAGATCTAAAACAGTTCAAGCATATAACAATGTTTAAACGTTAAACCTAGATAAATGTGCGCTATATCCAATAGTTTGTGCGGAGAGTGGAAGCTAAAGCGCGCTTTGCAAGACATGGAGGCGCCAGCGCGATCACTTGCATTTTTTTCAGTGGATACGCTGTCATTTTTGCTAATAAAGGTAATAGTAATACATCATTCGGAACTGTAAAGGGTCTACTTTTATTTGTGTGCACTCACAATATCAACAAAACGTTGTGCTTTTATAAAATAAATAGGAAAACAGGGGATGCGCATTCTGCCATCTCGGTTTCGAACAGGAGTGCTGAATGATGAACTGAAACTCAGCGAATTGCCTCACAGACATGATATATATATATATATATATATAGAAAGAGAGAGAGAGAGAGCGAGAGAGAGAGAGAGAGAAAATATTAATATGAAGAAGAAAAAACAAAAAAATAAATAAATAAATATATATAACAAGTATATTTAGCTTATGTTATATATTAATATATAACATAAGCTAAATATACCAATTTATGTCACTAAAATTTGCAAATATAGTTGTCGATTTCACCCAGACGTGCAATTACCACTGAAGCCAAAAAACAAACAAACAAGCAAAAAAAAAAATAATAACTTAAATAAAAAATAAAAATAAAGAACAACAAGCATGAGGGCATTTTATTTTCCCGTTTTTAGATTCCTCGAACCGAGCGCACCAGCACACTTCAAAGTGAACAGAAGAACATCCAGCCAAGGTCAAAGAGGATACAGCTCTCCCCTTCCGCAAGCTCCCTCTGGCATACAAACCTTGGAGTTAACCCTTCGCACAGAGTCCAAGAGAGATTTCAAAGTCTCTGATGGGTTATGGGTTCGCCTTAGCCAAAGGTTTCTCTCATTTGCAGTTCATTTTTTCCTGTAGATCTGTTCATTTGTATTCCGAGTCACAGGCGGCATTCTTATAAGACCTCAAACACACGCCCTACACACACACAGGTAAACCAATATCATTTCATCAACACTCCTTTTTTCTACCACTATTTTTCTGGAGACACTGTGTTTCGTTGTGAAAGCGAAACTACTTTGTTTGGCCTTCCAAAAGAGGACACAACTAGAATTCAGTGGTTAAGTTGTATTTACAACGCTGTTGCAGAACAGTTCAAACCAAATAGTCATGTGTGTGCAACGCATTTTACGGAGGACTGTTTCCTGACCCCTGGGAGAGTAGCCTACAATACCGACTGTTCTGACTCACAGCCTGTAAGTATGTTTTCATATTTAAAGAATTTGCCACTGATGATTCAAACACGAG
>NW_015558690.1:25712-26066 GCF_001515605.1 Sinocyclocheilus anshuiensis | reverse complement strand
CGGTGTAGAGTAGCACTTGTTGTTTGTCCTTTCTCCGATCACAAATGCAGACATGGTTTTATGTATACACGGTGAGATGCAAGCAACGCGTAAAAAGACAGTATAAGTCAATATAATCAGTAAATATGTCCCCACTGGATGTAACAAATGCCTCGTTTATAATGGGTTTTATTGGTTTTGTCTCGTCGCGCCGGGAAACGGCATCACAGTATGGTAAGGGGCGTAACATTTCCGTCACATGCTTGAGGTATTTGGCCAATCACAACACACTGGATAGCTGGCCAATCAAAGCACACCTCACTTTTCAGACCGATGAGCTTTGTAAAAATCGACGCGTTTCAGAAATGCAAAAAT
>NW_015558690.1:18324-25620 GCF_001515605.1 Sinocyclocheilus anshuiensis | reverse complement strand
CTATAATATTATAAATCAGGTTGGTTTGTATTGCTGACGTAATATGTAAATGATATGCGTGCGGCCCGCGAGACTTGCACTTGGACCATAGTGCGGCCAGGTGGAAAAAAAGGTTGAGAACCACTGCTATAGGTAGACATGGATTAGCTGAGTGTCAGCTGATGCGAGCTTGACTAACATGACCTGCCAGAACTAGCTATGCTCCATTTCTGTCAGAACCACTATCGTCAAAGATAACTTACAATTAGCATACATTTTAGGTTGGGGGTATGGTTATGTTCTGGGCAACACTCCCTGCCCATCCATGCAGCCTAGCATGTTCACGCAAAGAAAGGAGGTGTAACTTTGATTCTCGCTGTAGTATTGATGCTGCCGCCGCCATGTCGTGGAGACGCTGTGTTTCTTTGTGAAAGTGAAACTACTTTGTTTGGGTTTTTTGAACCTTAAACCGCATAAACATTTCATTACACCAAATAAACAAAATAATGTTCCTTTTTAGCATCGTCATATGACACCTTTAATACAGGCCCGGCTTGTCTATATGGGCAGGTGGGGCAAAGCCCCACCAAAATATTCATCCAAAACATAGACCTCTATATAAACTGAATCATTAATAAATTGTAAATGTGTTCAGCATTCTCCAACAAATATGTTCCGGATTTTCTAGACTATTTTAAGTCGTAAAGTAAGCAGTATATATTAAAATCCTGTGCATGGCTTTAGCAGGCATGTATGATACTATGCGGGGCAGATGGTGCCGGAGACCTCCCAAGCTCAGCAGCGCCCCACAATTTTGCAATGTAAATATGTAGTGAACAGGGGAACTGCAGCGCGCTCTAATTGAGAGCCATTGGGGCAGATTTGAGACTGCCCCGCTTATTTTCGCGTTACCTCACGTGAACATCGCTCCACCAAGATGATATCAATCCGCTTCAGCTATGTATCTGCATCAGGTCAATAACTAGTTGGCATGTCTGTTTTTTTCTATGTGGAGTAGTGGATCAAATTAACAAAGTAGACTATACGTTAAATCCTTTAGTTTAAATGTGCTCACATGAATAGCCTTTATATGGTTCTGTTGTGTTTGTTTAGTTTATTCAGAGAATAGACATATGATTAGGGTTGGGTATCGATTGGGGTTTTTTTTATACCAGTGCCAAATCGATACTTTTAAAACGGTTCCGGTGCCTAAACGGTGCCTGAACCGATACTTATTAAAAAATAAATAAATAAATAAAAATTCCCAAAAAAATGATGGATTGGCCATTAGCACTATAAACAAATTTCATTCATACTGGACGCCAGAGGGCGCCCCTCGCACAGAAAATCCACATATCCAGTCACAGAAGTAGCGGAACTCATGACCCTCCAGGAAATGCCTTATGTGAACAAACGCATCGCTATTATAGCTGTAACTGAGTAAACAGAACATATAAATGCGACAATATAGTTTATCGGTGTTATTCAAGCCATCTCTGGTATTTTCATAATAATTAAGTATATTTATAATCCATTGCTAATCGATGTATTCTTTTTAAAGTAGCCTATGGAACATATTTTCCGCCTCATTCTGTGACAAGAAGCCACATCAGATCACAAAAGGAAGCATTTGAC
The DNA here is from genome assembly GCF_001515605.1 of Sinocyclocheilus anshuiensis. NCBI lineage: Eukaryota > Metazoa > Chordata > Actinopteri > Cypriniformes > Cyprinidae > Sinocyclocheilus > Sinocyclocheilus anshuiensis. Next base: position 24,006 of record NW_015558690.1, on the reverse strand, counting down.
TGGTGTTGTGGAGTAAAAAGGTTATAATGTTCTCTTTTGTTGGACAACAGGTTTAGAAATGTGAATACAAGGTTAGTTTAGCTTTAGGCATTTTACTTTAAGCATGTTTGGCTTAGTTAACGGAACGCTCCTCGGATGCTCTCATTTCCCTGAGTTGTGCTTTTAAATCGGAATGTGAAAACAACATGGACACTCGTTACTACAAAGATTTGTTGGATTTGTATTATTAGAGCTTTTTGACTTGTTGACGTGCATTTTCTCAGTCGGGAAATTATGTTTCACGTGCGGTGCCGGTGATGCTTCTTACATCCGTTTTGGAGAACAAATATTTCAATCGATCGCTCAGGCATGGCACCGAAAAGAGGCACCGAAATCTGCGTTCTGATTCGTTTCTAGTACATACCCGGTTACATGGGTACCGGTGCCATATTGGTACTGGGTTTCGGTACCCAACCCTACATATGATCTTCTTTCCTCACCCGAATTGCTCCACAACTTGTAACATTCCAAGTCAACATTTGGAGGTGATAAATACTAAGGCAATTATTATACAGCATTTTATGCATGTAACATTACTACGAGCCTGTCAATCAACATTAGCGCGCCACCCATAGGATAATGCAGGGACATCTCTGCCAAAATTTGGTCCCCATGTGTTCAGAGATTAGAATATAAAGCTCACAAAAAGTTGTTCATATATTAGCGCTACGACCCAGAATCTGCCCCACCTAAATTTACGGTCAGGAGCCACTGCTGATTTAATAGTAATCCAAGATGATAGAGATTCATACAAAACACAGAGTAACAAGCAGCATACACAACTAATAACCGCCAGCTAACTGAACTAAAAGGGGAACTTTAGTAGGGTGAGATAACGAGGGACAGACAGGTGAGGATGATAACTAATCAAACAGGGTGAACTGAATGAACTAATCAAAGGACAACAGAAACGAAATGAAAACACAACAAAAGAAGTCCATGATTGTGACACATAGTTTGTAGCAACAAAAACACACTGTGCGATGATCATGAGGAATTTCTGACATTGTCAAAAAATTATCACAGGCTATCTTTGATTGCAAGACCGTGGCCATTTCTCAATTCCAAGTTTGCAAAATTCGGACTTGGCAAGTTTGACTTGGGACTGTGAAATCCTGAGGATGGGAGGACGCAAGTCCGGTAATCCTGCAAATGGAACTACAGTGTACTTGATAATGTCACTCAGCTCGTTTTGGCTACTCCTCACTGTATATTTACAACAAGACAAAATATTTGAACCTTTCTCTTACTGTACGACATAAGACCACCGATTAGGATCTACGATCATAGAAATCGCCATGATTGTTTCACAATGACAATCTTTCGTCTAGGACTGCCGAAAATCGTCGTCGTCTTCTTCTTCTTTTGTTTTTATTGGCGGCTGGCAAACAGCTTTCGGGTGCATTACCGCCACCCACTGATCTGGATACACAACACCAAAAAATAAATAAATAAAAAATGCCTTTTAACCTTTAAACAAATAAAATCAATAAACTTATATTTCTCATTCTATTTATTAGTCTTGTTGATCCTAAATACTCTAGAAGTAGACTCCAAACCTTGTTTCCAAATAATATGTTAATCTTTCTGTGATCATACGTTCCATTATTTTGCACATGTGAGATGTCAATGTTATTGGTCTATCTATACTGCCCTACAAAGGCAAAGTGCAGTGATTACGCAAACACTGAAACTGAGAAAAATGCCTTTAAAGTTTTTAAACCAGCCAGTCAAACATGTTGTGGGTAGATTAGTGGTAATGCATTCATGTAATGCCTTATTAGAAATAAATTTTTTATAGATAAAAACCATGACCACTGATGTGACCTTTGACCATCAAAATGCAGATACTGCACTCTGCCTTTGGATGACCTTACACAACTAAAACACTATTGCAAAAGTGCAGTATCTACAAACTAATGTGTTCATCCAACTTTCTTCTTGTGTTCCTTACTACATGTTGATTGTTTTAATAACTTTAATAATTCTATTGATGTTTGCATGTTGGTAGTGTTAAAATTGCTCAATAGTAAGCCTCAAGATAAAGAGTTGTCTTATCGCAATGCTCCTTTCACCACAAAGAGTGTTTTTCTCATTTTATTTAAAAAGTAATTAATTAAAGACCAAGGTTGCTTTAAAAACAGTAGTTAAAAATTCACACAATTTAAACAAAAGAACAACAACAAACAAGTAGTGTGTGTGTTTGACCCAAAGGCAGTTTTTTTAATTCCTCCTTGGCCAGGTTCTCCCAAACTAACGATGGATTCAATGGGCAGAGTTATGTCAGTTTCTGCAGACCAAGAATGCTTTAAAATCATTTATTTTAAGAACATTAGTTTTAACCATTCATAAACAAATCAACAGAACAACAAGTAGGCAGTTTTGGGCAAGTTACTCTGAAAATGTAATCAAATTACTGATTACTCCTTTTAAAAGTAATCACGTTACTGTTCTGATTACTTTATTTCAAAAGTAATTAGTAATTAGTTACATTACTAGTTACATTAATTTCTCTCCATGAAATTTATGAAATCCCAGCATACACGCTCCCGATAAATATTTGTTATTAAAGCATCAACATTCACAAAACACTGTTATTTTTAACTAAAGCAAGCGGCTGCTGCGTGCATGGTTTGGCATGGCAGAATGCCAGCAAAGAGCGCTGCATTTATAATCTCTAAAAGACATCTCAGTTCATCGCAATCTCACAAATCTCTGTTATAACACAATAAATATATGCATAATGAATCTTTCATAATGTCTACAATTCGTGTGTTATAATGAGAGGATTCACGAGTACGCAAATTTCAGCACTGCATTGCTCAACGCTGCAAACATGTTATAGCCTAAATAGAAACTCTGCATACGCTTGCCCCTGTTAATCGTTTATATTTTATATTAGTTAATGTTGTTTTTTTTGCAATAGATGAATAACAATTTATTTCTTTTAGATATTTTATGTTTAGATATTTCTATTTTGCGGGAGTCCCATGAATCATTTTATTCTCCCGCATCCCGCACTCACAAAAGTGTCTACCCGCCCGCACCAGCACTAGCCGATCTTGTCCCGCGCCGGGTCTTGCGGGAGCAGGTTTCTAATCCACTGGCACTTGACTCGACAGTGCATGTGCTACATCCTTTTTACAATATCTAGATTATAAAACACTGCATTCTGTCAGCAATGTAACGTGGCAGTAATGTATAGAGACCTCGGCTTGTAACTATACTCTAATTACTATTTTGAAAATTATAACGCGTTAAATTACTCCGTTACTAAAAAAGTAATCAAATTACAGTAACGCTTTAATAATTCACTCCTCCTCAACCAGGTTCTCCCAAAACTGACGGCGGTTGAGGGGTATCATTGGGCAGAGCTTGGAAATGATGTCTGACTTCTTCTCCCTCTCTATCCCCTTGTCTCCGGGTTGTTTTGGATACTCCAGAGTCACCTAGAGTCAAACGGAATTTACATTTTACTGCAAGGTGTACACTGTTATAACTCTGTATGTGACAAATAAATTTTACTCTCACTCTTATTCTCTCTTACCTTCTTCATGAGGAAGGCCAATTGTGTGAACTCCTCTTCATCATGGGAGAGTTTGAAAAACATCTCTCTTGATCCCCTCCTCAGCTGAATAACAGCCATTTCAGACAGATTTGGAGCCTTCTTTAGCTTAGCCTGTGAGTGGCCAGCCCTCCATGCCAAGATGTCTCTACTCTGGATCTCCACCACATTGACTTTCCCAGAGTTGGAAGAGGCAATGACATTCTTGAAATCCTCAAAATCCAGAACAGCACCTTCAGGCCGCTTCCTCATCTCTTTCTCCACCCCATGATGGAAACTGTCTGCGCTCATGAAGGTGTGACCTGGTTAAAAGTTATTTAAGGTTATATCCTCAAGTGGGGTCGTAGGGTCATTTACCACAGTGACTAAAGTTGTAAGGAGGCACCAGTTCTTGTTCTGTGCGGTGCAATTGTCAACCCACTAAATGACATGTTTCACATCCCGCTCTTTATTAAGTGCTGTGACAAAAGCTGATGCCACCTCTTCTGCCTTCCTTCCAGCAATGCCTTCGTGCCATATTACTGAAATGCTATTCTTCTTGGAAGATGACTTCCCCACACTGGCGAAGGTTTCATGGAAGGCCGAGATGCGTTTGGTAAAGACTGCAGTCTTCACCCCTGGCATTCGGGGCAGCATGATGACTTTCTGGAGGTCAACACTGCGAATTGAGAGGTCACCAAGCTCTTCCCTTTCAGCATCCAACCTGTAGTGATGCCTTCCTCTCTCTGCTCTCCTCTTGTGCTCATCCCACTTTTGACAGTGTTGACATTCCTGAATGCTGGTTTCATTCTGGTGCTCTGCTCTGACGTGGACATCTTGTCTCAAGCAATTTTCACACTCTTCTTCACCCAGCTTAGTGAAGCTAATGTTCCTCTCCTTCACGGCCTTCCTATATGTTTCATAGGAACATTTGAGAGACTTTTTTCCTTGTAATCTTTGAACATCAACTGAATGCTGACGTCACTCAGCAGGTACCTTCTATGTGGGGCATACTCACATCTGTAATGACTGGAAGTGGGATTGAATGATTCAATGTGTTCAAATATTGGAGCCATGTCAATTTTATTGATGGGAGTGTGCCTTCCTCTGCGTTCTTATGGTGGTGTTAGATTTGAGGAGATTGTATTTCCAATGACAGTGACTATCAGTCTATCATTTTTTGGATGATAGCCCAAGGTTGTTAAAAATGTTGTTTTACAGACTTCCTTTTGCTGGCCAAGGTCATCATTCAGATGGTAACTGAGTGACCTGGTTCATCTGCTAGGAACAGCTGAGGTGTGGCGCATGTTCTGGCACTGTGAAACCAATGGTGTAATGTAACAAAGTAATAATACTTCGCTACAGTACTTAAGTACTTTTTGGGAGTATCTGTACTTTACTTGAGTTTTTATATTTCAGCCAACTTTTACTTTTACTCCACTACATTTCCTAATTATAATGTATACTTTTACTCCGATACATTTTCCCGGAGCATATTCGTTACTTACTGTAAAATATTCAGAAGAACACAGACTGCAGGAAAGCAGGTTTGATGAATCAGTGGTCTGGCTTAGTTTTTAGACTCCTAAAAACACCTTTGCTCATGTGCAAACAAGTGCTCGCACAACCACGGATGATTAATTTTCCACTCAAGTCGAGTCCAGGGCGTGCGATATACAGTATATCTGCGATAATATGGTAAGTGTTGTTGTAATGATGTGCGATCTGACATTATCAAGTATATCACCGAATCACACACAGAGCACTCTGGACAAACACACATGAATTAGTCCAGTGTTTCCCAACCGGTTGTTTCTGTTTGCAATAGCCCTACTGTGTTGTAACATGGTGTGGTTGTGGTATATGGGCAACTCTGGTAGCGCTGCTCTCTCATTCATTGATCTGCTAACCGCTATGTTATGCTCACGTGTTCTGATAATAATAGCTTTCTAGGACTAAACATTATTTGGATAATTGTTAAAAAAAAAAAAAAATGTTTTTTAAATATCACAGACATCACTGGAAAGTTGGTGTAGTTCGGTCGGATATGTCAAAAACAAGTAAGTAAAACAATGCACAAGTTACTTAACGGTAGGGAG
>NW_015558690.1:15830-16349 GCF_001515605.1 Sinocyclocheilus anshuiensis | reverse complement strand
CATATCGAAGTTAGAAATTCAAATATTGTGACAAAATTAATTTTGTAGGGTGCCACAAATTTGTTAAAATTTCCAAAGGGTGCCGCGACTAAAAAAAGGTTGGGAAACACTGAATTAGTCTATTAAAACTCAAAATTCAAGGCATTCTAAATTACAGATGGCAAAAATGCTTCTGTATGCTTTTTATATTTATATAATTTAATATAGTTAACTTAATCTATATCACACAAAGAGTACCGTTTTTACATAATATTGCTTGTTTTTGCTCAATTTTGCCAACGAAAATAGTTCCAAACAAAGATCACAGCACTGTTTTTGTGTCTCTGAGCAATGGCGTTTACTTATTGAATGATTCAGCTTTTTGAATGAATCGGTTGAATAAAATGATTCAGTCGTTCACTCGTGTGAGGTTGTCATGGCAACCAGATACACTGCACACAAATTATGGCTGCACTTCTATTTTGCCACACTAAACTTAGCAATAAACACGTTGAAAATAATACACAATAAACATGTCTG
>NW_015558690.1:14343-15801 GCF_001515605.1 Sinocyclocheilus anshuiensis | reverse complement strand
TATGGGGTATCCTATTTATTATTTTAGGATTTTTTTGTTTTCCCCAGTGAAGCATTTCTATTAATATAACTGATTAAGTAGTCAAACTCTTTCCATATCAGCAGAATAGTGTGGTACAGAAAGTCTATGTCCATAGAAAAGGTTCTGAATTAATTATGTTACTGATACCTAATGGTCAAACGCAATAGCAAAAGTAATAGGTCGATATTATTAAAATGCAGACAAAGATTTTGAATAGCTAGGTTGGCTTGTACACTATATTGTCAAAAGTATTGGGACACCCCCTTCTAATGAACAGGTTTGACTACTTTAGTAATTTCCACGAGTACAAATCTTAATGTTTAAGCATATAATGATATTCTAGGGAATTGTGTGCTTCTAATTTTATACCAATAGTTTGGACAGGACCCTTTACTATTCTAACACAACAATGCCTCTGTGTATAAGGCAAGGTTAAAGAAAAAAAAAGATTGATTCAGTCAGTGTGGAAGAACTACAATAAATATCACATACTTTAAGACTTTTACTCAAGTCATATTCTAAACGGTGACTTCTACCAAAGTCATTTTCTGGTAAGATATCTGTACTTTTACTTGAGTATGGCTTTCAGGTACTTTATACACCACTGTGTGAAACCATATGGAAAATAAAGCTATTTTTTCTCACTGTAGGACATATTCCAATATGCTGTAAATATCGTCTCCTTTGATCCTCTGTTATTTTTTTACTCTCATCATTTATGACTCTCATCATCATCCTCATTCTCACTGTCATCAGCCCTCATCACCCTGCCCTCATCCTGTTCATTCCATTGTGTTACAGATTCTTGAAGACAGAAGCTATTATCTAATAATCTATTATTACTATCATCTAACTCCTCAGTGTAACTGCCTGTCTGAAAGTCTGCATCCAGTGAGGCAATCAACTCCTCCAGACATAGTTTTCTCTGCTTCTGCTCTAGGAATTTTTGAAGTTTCCTCATAATGTGCTGCAATAAATCATGAATGATGAATATGATTTTATTACAATTAGTAGTGTAGTGAATCAGCTCACAGGGAAATATGAATAATTAATCATAACTAGTTATAATTAATTATAAATATTTAGATCCGCTGTAAGTATTTACTTGACCTCTCAGGGTCAACTGTCTGTCAATTCTAAGAACGTTAATTTCCTGGTTAAGGAAATAACTTTCTTACTGTACAATTCTACACAGAGCCTGTAGCATAAATCTGCATGATTAAGGGACTCCAGTTATGAGCAAACAATGAACAACGTCAAGTGTGATACAAGTAAGCCTTTATTAACTACATAAACACTTAAACTAGTCTAACATACTACATAAACACTTAAACTAGTCTAACATACTACATAAACACTTAAACTAGTCTAACATACTACATAAACACTTAAACTAGTCTAACATACTACATAAACACTTAAACTAGTCTAACATAC
>NW_015558690.1:7119-12712 GCF_001515605.1 Sinocyclocheilus anshuiensis | reverse complement strand
GGTCGTAAATGGCTCTGGTCTTAGCAAAGGTGTCGGGGTTGCCATGGTAACCAGTGGCCTGTGGTCATTCGCAGACATCCTGGCGCCCAGTCTATTGGGTGAGGGGTCTGTGACGACTTGTTAATCTAATGAATAACTGATTTGTTAAATCAAATGAAAGATTGTGTTTTTGATTGGTCCAGACGCTACAGTAGCCTTATCAAGGGGAGAGCGGGGTAAGTTGTCACACTGTTCATAACTCCAACACTAGAGGCTCTATCTCAAAAATCAAATAGCCACTTTGTGTGACTACTTCTTCTATAGTCAACTTCCTATTCACATGTGGTCAAGATTGCTCTAATCTGAGGTTAGCACAATTTTCTTATTTTTTGGCTTAAAAAGTAAAAAATGTGCACTTTACATTTTATGCAATACAACTTTGTTAGGTATGAATGTTAAAAATTATTATTTTGCACAAAATAGAGGAGACAATAACGTGTCTTTTGATATTTTAGCTGACGTGCTATGTTGAGCTAACCTTGAGATTTAGCCAACATTAGCACACATGTCAGTTTGTGGCAAGTTGTCTCAATGACAAGTCACGTGACGACTTGCCCCAGTACAAATAAACACATAGAACATGCTCAAAAAACATTGTGATATTGTAATTTATTTGTAATTGCAATAAGGTTTTTGAAGAAAGGAAGGAAAGGCAGGAATTAAGGAAGGAAGGAAGGAAGGAAGATGGTTCGAAATTATCAACGAAAGACGGAGCATGGCAGTACACCACCTGACATAATGTTAAAAGGCAGTCAGGCAGGTAAAGTTGCAGAGCAAATCAATCAGATGTACAGCGAAGGATTTTGACATAAATTACAGTATTCTGACTAGGTATTGTCAAAAGATTACCAGAGAAGAAATTGAAAGTCAGACAGCCATGCCAACAACAATGGTTGGTTATACAACGCCACGGAAGATTTTTTCACCTGATTTGGAAAAGCAGCTTGTTGAGTATATTACTAGGTCAGCTGACATTTATTTTGGTCTGTCACCAAGTGAGGTCAGAAAGCTTGCCTACCAGTTTGCTGTGGCACACCAGCTGAAGTTCACGCCTTTGTGGGCAGAAAAAGAAAAGGCCAGCAAAGAGTGGTTTACAGGCTTCTTAAAGCGGCATACAACGCTGTCACTGAGAAAGCCAGAGGCAACTAGCCTTGCCAGGGCAAGTAGCTTCAACAGAGAGAATGTTAATGCTTTCTTTCACAACTTAGAGAAAGTGTTATGCAAATATGAGTTTGGACCAGGAGACATTTGGTATGTTGATGAAACTGGGATCACCACTAGTGTTGCTTTCCTCAACGAAAATTATGACTAAATATCGTCGTCAACAAACCTTTATCACGTGACGAAAACGAGACGAGAAGCAATGTAAATGCTGGTAATGTGACGATGACTATAATTAAATGTATAATGCAAAGGCCCCAGCACCAACTCTGCCCTGCCAGGTCCCTGCACCAACTCTGCCCTGCCAGGCCCCAGCACCAACTCTGCTCTGCCAGGCCCCAGCACCAACTCTGCCCTGCCAGGTCCCAGCACCAACTCTGCTCTGCCAGGCCCCAGCACCAACTCTGCTCTGCCTAGCATGCCCAGTTATGCTTCTACTATCACCAGCTCACACTTACCCAGCAATGCTATTGCTGACAGCGGGCTACCAACTCCAGAGGACATCCGGCCATATTCAAAAGCTGGCCCCCGAAAACCAGCCAGCAAAGGAAGAATACGACGCAAATCAGCAATTCTTACTGACACGCCAGTGAAGCAGCAACTAGAAATAGAAAAGAATAAGGCTGAATCTAGCAAAAAGCTGTTTCAAAAGAAAGGGAAGCAGGGGGGGTCAAAATCTGGACCTACGAAGAACAAGGCAGCTAAAAGAAGAAAAATCATACAAGAGTCATCATCAGATGATGAAGAGTGCTTTTGCCTCGTCTGTGTGGAGCCATTTTCAAACAGTCGTCCAAAAGAGATCTGGGTAAAATGTGTAAAATGCAACAAATGGGCCCATGATGCTTGCACCTCAGGCAAGGCAATTTATGTGTGCCAGAATTGTGACTCTGAAGATGAGTCTGATTAGTCAGATACAGGGCATCTGTTTTGTTCCGAGGTTAAACATGTTAAGTTAAGCGAGTTATCTGCAGCATTCCATTCAGTTATCATGGATCTATGTGCAAGCCAGAGAATGTTTGAGTTTAAAGTTCAAAGTAAAGTGGTCTTGCCACTTAATGTGTTTTGATTGAAATGTGTATTGTTTGGATTGAAATAATTGTTTTTCAAAATTCTCTAGGCATGATTGTTTATATTTCCAGTTCTGGTTTGAATTAAAACATGTACACAAAAGGCCTATTTCTCTCAAATATTGTTCACAAATCTGTCTAAATCTGTGTTAGTGAGCACTGATTTACTAATGGCCCTTTTCATTTCTTAATCGCCCAAAATGTCCGGGATTCAGCTGTTTTCTTTATCCTGGTCCTGCTGAATTTCTGACCATTGCCGCCTGCTCCCGCAACATGTTTTTCGCTCCCGTGATTTTCGTGTCCATTCCTTTAAACATCCTAATATTGTGTATAATTTTGGCGCATCAGGGAGCCGCTCCTAATAAAAACTAAAATGACAGCTTCACACAAAGACTAGACTAAAACTAAAATTAAAACAGGCCGCCAAAAACAACACTAGTCACCACTGTACATAAACCAGACAAAGTGTTGGCCAGACGTGGATTCAAACAAGTAGGGTCACTGACCTCTGCTGAAAGGGGAACCCTTGTCACACTGGCCTGTGCTGTCTCAGCCACAGGGAATAGTATACCTCCATACTTTATTTTCCCCTGTGTCAACTTCTGTGATCATTTCCTGATCAATGGGCCACCTGGCAGCAAAGGAGGGGCAGATTCCTCTGGATGGATGAAAGACACGCACTTTGTTGACTTCCTGCAACATTTCAGTGAACATACAAAGTGCTCAAAGGAGAAGCCCTGTTTACTCCTTTTGGACAACCACGTGTCCACTCTGTGTAAAGGGAGCACATCTTACAAGATCAGATATTTGCCAATGAGTTCAGGATCTGTTGAGCAGCAAATACTCCAGCATGGTCTTGTTAGCCATCTCTCCTTATTCTCGACCTGAGATCAGTCAAATCTAACTCCTGCAGCTCTTGTTGGATGCAGGGTTGCCAAGTCTGCGTTTTTTTCCACAGAATTGGGATACTTTTAAACTGTTGCCATGGGTTGATTTTCCCAAGTGAGTTAAAGGTTTGAAATATTGCATAAATTACATTTGACTAAAATGCTTGTATTGAAACATTTTGCATTCTACCTTTGATAAAACTTTCATGGACTTTTACATTAACTGTACCCTCCTGCTGGAATGACCTGCCCAACTCAATCCAAGCAGCTGAGTCCTTAATCATTTTCAAGAAACAGCTGAAAACACATCTCTTTCATCTTCATTTGACCCTCTAACTCTAGCACTCTATTATAATGCTAATTCTAATTTTATCTGCTTGTTTTTTTTATTAAAGAAATTTGACCCTCTAACATTTGGGCTCTATTTCTATTCTAACTACTTGTTTTATTTAAAAAGAAAAAAAGAGCCTTTAACACAAGCATTCTCTATTATTTCTCTGTTCTATTGACTTGTTTTATTTTTATTTATTATAAAAACAAAACAAGCAAACACAAAAAAACGATTGCTACGTATACTTTTAAGTGAAACCCTGCCCACGAACCTCATCCCTCTCTTCTTCTCTTTCCAACAATTCTTTATTTGCATCACTTGTTTTTTGTCTTCACCTTTTCCCCTCTTCTAATATATTTCCGGAACTGTGAACTTCAACCAAGGCTTTAGCTAACATGTCTGCTTTCTCTATATCATTGCTTAGCCACCACCCCTCCATTTTCCAATACTGGGTCTCCCCACTCTCATCTTATTCCACTAATTTTATATGATATGATAATGATATTCCAATCATTCCCCAAACTTGATTAATTGTTGTGCTTCTTCCTATTGTATCACAAAATGTTGTCCAATATTTCCTTTTCGTTTCTTTAATAGTCTTTCTAACCACTGCTTGCATTCTTTTATATTCTATGAAATGTTGGAAATTGTGAGTGTTTTTTAATACCTTACAAGCCTTATTGCATTTCCTTATTACTTCACTGCACTCATCGTTCCACCACGGAACTCACTTCCATCTTTTCATACCACCTTTTCTTATAATTGTCTGATTGGCAGCCCCAATTATTGCCTCTCTCACATTTTCATTAAACATTTATATATCCTTTTTTTATATTATATATTTTTAAAATTGTCTTCACTTATCTCTGTGAATTTATCCCACTGTGCCTTTCCAAATACCCACCTTTCTGATATAGATTAGAGCATTGAGATGTCCTACAAGATGGCTAAGCTTGATCGGTTTCCGGGTCATAGGATGCAGGACGGAGGAGCAAGGAAACGAGGAGGGATATTGAAAAGCAACCCAGGACTGATGTTGCCTATCCCTGTGCTACATATATGAAGTTTAAAAACACAATGAACTAATTTCTTAGTTTGACAGATTGTCTTACTTACATTCTGTTCTATTTTAATAAATGAAAAGCATTCAGACAAAAGAGAGGGTATGAACACAAATCAACATCTATATAGTTAAACAAGCTTCTCCCTCTTTTTATTACTGTGAATATTTCTGAATCGTTAATGTGTATATTGTTAAAATAAAAACCAAGGACCCAAAAGCAATTTCAGTAAGCATATTTATTGAATCAAAAATGTAAAAAACAAAACCAAAGCAGTCCAGCAGGTCACTGGCCAATGGACTGGAGAGGGGAACAGTGAGAGAGCAAAATTAAAAGCAAATATATATATATATATATATATATATACATATATATACAGTATATATACATATATATATTTATTTACTTATTAGGGCTGTCCGTTTAACTTAATTAATTAGTTATGAAAAATAACGCGATTAAAATATTTTAACGCCGTTAACGCACTAGCCCCGCCCCAGACCTGTACATCAACTTACATTTCATACAGTCGACTGTTGACAAATATGATGCAGGGCAACAACTCCATAAATGCAGTTATGGGCTAAAATTCAAGATATTGGTGCAAAAAATGCCCCTGTATGAGTTTTTGTCTCATATTTTAAATGTGATTTTATACAACAGCTCAGTAAATAAGAAGTTGTTATTGTGTTATATTTTAAACACAATATTGTGTTTTTGCTCAATTTTGCAGAGAACATATTACCTTTAAAGTCATAGAAGGACTGTTGTGCGTCTCCGAGCAACACAGTGGTGTTTAGTTTCTGAAAGAATCCGTTTTGAACGAATCGTGTGAATCAATGATTCAAACTCCCATTAATAAGGAGAGCCATTTACTTTCCTGAATGAATCAGCCTTTTGAACGAATCGAATTAAGACATTTACCACCACCTGCTGGCAGATTTAGTTTCTTATTTAGAGTACCTTTTTATAAAAATAATAATAATAATAATAATAAAACATTAAAGGGATAGTTTACCCAAAAAAAAAAAAAAAAATCTGTCATCA
>NW_015558690.1:758-7050 GCF_001515605.1 Sinocyclocheilus anshuiensis | reverse complement strand
GTATATATATATATATATATATATATATATATATATATATATGTTTATTAATTTGTCTGTTTAAAGCAGGGGTGTCGAACTCAATTCCTGGAGGGCTGGAGCCCTGTAGAGTTTTGTTCCAATGCTGATCCAACACACATACAATGTCATTTTTAAATAAGCCTGAATGACTTGATTAGTTGGATCAGGTAAGTTTAATTAGGGTTGAATCTACTCAGTTTTGCCAACAAAAATATTACCTAAAAAACCGCAGCAGAACTGCAGTGCGTCTTCGAGCAACACAGCGGTGTTTAGTTTCTAAATGAATCTGTTTTGAACGAATCGTGTGAATCAATGATTCAAAGGCCCATTCATAAAGAGAGCCGTTTACTGAATTCCTGAATGAATCGGCCGTTTGAACGATTCGAAAAGAAGACCTTTACCGCCACCTGCTGGCAGATATTATTTAGAGTATAATTTCATAAAAAAATAATAATAATAAAAATAAAAACATTAAAGGGATAGTTCACTCAAAAAAAAATATCTGTCATCATTTACTCACCCTTATGTCGTTTCAAACCTTTCTTTTGTGGAACATAAAATGATGTATTTTGAAGACTGTTGGTATAAAGCTGTTTTGGTTACCAAAGACTTTCATTGTGTGAACAAAAAATACTGAGATGTTTCTCAAATTATCTTCTTTTATGTTCCATAGTTTATGTTAGGCCGTTTTAGCCTAAATGTTTGTGTAATAAATGTTATGTTGAATGAAATAAAATACTTCTTTCTAAAGCTACAATTTGTAATGTCTACTTGATACGTTCTAATTTACATATGTTGTTGTCAGTCAAATTTATTTCGCGATTAATTGGATTAATTAATCGTCACATCATGTAATTAGATTAAAAATTCTGCAGGGCTCTGGCCCTCCAGGAACGGAGTTTGAAACCCCTGATTTAAAGTGATTAATTTATTTACATTTTTGTATTATTAAATTTACAGTAAATTCCCTCATTTTATTTTTCTTCATCCTCCATAGTGATTCGACAACTTTACCTGCCACATTGGATTTTTTTCTGGCGGGTGTTAATTTTAAACCCTGTATATATTAGGGGCGTCACCGTACATGTATTCGTACCGAAAATTTTCGGTAAGCCGTTCTGGCCCAGATGCAACAAAACAGTTCCAAACCTTCATACTGCCACCACCATTTATCACAGATGGGATAAGGTTCTTATGCTGGAATGCAGTGTTTCCCTTTCTCCAAACATAAAGCTTCTCATTTAAACAAAAAAAGTTATATTTTGGTCTTATCCTTCCACAAAACATTTCTCCAATAGCCATCTGGCTAGTCCACATGATCTTTAGCAAACTGCAGCTGGGCAGCAATGTTCATTTTGGAGAGCAGTGGCTTTCTCCTTGTGTAACCGTATGCTTCTGTGGTCTGCGTTGTTGAAAATTACTGAAGAACGACAGGAGAGCACCAGATTGGGTCTGCATAGATAATGTATTTTTATATAGACAGATCGTCACGATGGCTTCAGATCACACATCAGTAACACTCCTCCGTTCAGGAGAGAGGAAGAAACGAAAAGGGAAGGGCAAATGTAAACCCAAGGAGAAAAAAGCAGTAACTCCATACACTTAAACTTATACAGAGGAGTGTATGAAACGTGACAATATTGATGTTAAAACAACTTAAAAATACGAAAATATGGTTTGTCAATGCATACCTGCATAGAGAATGTATTTTTATATAGACAGATCGTCACGACGGCTTCAGATCACACATCAGTAACACTGTCAACAAAAATAACATCCCAAAGTAAACCAATTCCCATCAATGAAACATTTATAAGTATATATGATCTTACATCTGTAAGTAACAAAAAAATTATAAAAATAACTTAAACATTGTGTATTTCTGTGTGTGAATTACTTTCAACCAATGCTAACTATTAATCTGTAGCATGGAACACAGCATACCTCTTCCGTTCGGGAGAGAGAAGGAAAAGACCGCTAAAAGAATAATACAGCAGGTATGGCTGCCTGGACTGAACCACTTTGTTGTTAAAGGAGAGGGGGGATCACCTCCTTACAGACCCTTTTTAATGTATTTTTACAAACTCTGGTTTAAACAATTCTAGAACAGCATTGAATTCATAAACAGGAAAATCTAGTGAAATAAATCAATTTTAACCTCGTTACACTTGCAACTCTGGTGTCTTGCACACCCTGGTTGTTTAGTGTTCTCCTGATGGTGGACTCATGAACATTAACATTAGCCAATGTGAGAAATGCCTTTAGTTGCTTAGATGTTACACTGGGGTCCTTTACAACCTCGGAGACTATTACATATCTTTCTTTTGGAGTGATTTTTTTTGGTAGACCACTCCTGGGGAGGGTAACAGTGGTCTTGATTTTTCTCCATTTGTACACAATCTGTCTGACTGTGGATTTGGGATGTCCAAACTATGTAGAGATGGTTTTGTATCATTTTCCAGCCTGATGAGCAATAGCAACTCTTTTCCTAAGATCCTCAGAAATCTCCTTTGTTTGTGTCATGATTCACTTCCACAAACATTAGACTTTGATACATCCCTGTTCTTTAAATAAAATAGGTCACTGACACCTGATAGTCATCCCACTGATTGAAAACACCTCTGAACAGATGGACTCTAATTTCACCTTCAAATTAACTGCTAATCCTAGAGATTAACATACTTCTGCCTTTTACAGATATATTAGATCATTTTCCCGAATAAATAAATGACAAAGTATATTTTTTAATCTCATTTGTTTGATTGGGTTCTCTTTGTCAACTTTCAGGGATTACATGAAAATCTGATGATCTTTTGGGTTATATTTATGCAGAAATATAGAACATTCTAAAGGGTTCACAACCCAGCGGGTACCTTGATATCAATTTGACTTCAAATATTAGTCAAGTCTTGATCAAGATGCTGTAACATTTTAAAATCAGTTTGGACGGCAGTTTCTGACAGTGGTAATTGGGTGAAAATAGGAAGTCAAACCCACACTGAAATTAGTTTAATGTATATGTAGCCCAATATGTTTGATGTTCAATTTACATCAAATCAATGTCATGTCAAGTTTTTGATAGTGTTGTCACGGTACCAAAATTTCAGTATTCAGTACCAATACCAGTGCAAATCCACAGTTCTCGGTACCAAAGCAAAACACAAAAACATGCTAATTAAAAAATTTGACTATACTTTAATTTAATCCAAACTGTGTACATTTAATTTTAAAGGACTTTTGAAAACCTAGTTATTCAGTCAAGAATAACAACTAAGTTAGCTAAAAAAAAAAAGAACTGCTTTTCTGACTGATATGACAAAATGTAACGATTCCATCCACTGAAGGCAAGCGTAGTGAAGAACCCAAGTGCAGTTTATTTACAGTGATCCAAACATAATCCAAACAGACGAAGACTAGAGACACAGACTTGACGAGGCATGAACAGACTTGACGAGGCATAACAAACTAGACTCACCGACAGCGGGTTACAACATCAAATACACGATGAAGACTATGGGAACATGATGGCTACTTATAGCAAACAAGGGGGTCACAAGACAAGAACAAACCAATGGGAAACAAGACAAATGACTCAGATAACCAATCAGAACATGACACAGACAAGGGAATCACATGACTAGAAAATAACCAATGAGAGCATGACACATACACAAGGCAGAGATACATGAGGGCAAGGGAAGCATGACACTGACAGGGACCATGATAAACTCCAAAATAAAAGACATGAAAACATGAACAAGAAACATAACCCAAAACACCACACTACAATATCTAATTAAATCGTATAGTATTTTCACGATTATAGTATTCACCAAATTTATTTGGTATTTTTAACTCATTGTTTATTTTATGTGTAAATCACATTTGCTTTTCATGTTAATCAGTTTGGTTATTATTGGGTCTATGCAGTTCATGGTAATGTTACTATTTCAGTCTCTGACTTTAAAGACCTTTGTTCAAAATATATTGTTGATTTTTGGTAGCCACTTTATTTCCAGTGTAAATCTGGGTATTGAATCAGAACCAGCTTTCTGAAAAAGCTCCCATTCAAATTTTATAACAAATTAGATGTCTGAGAGACACATGCCAAAATTAGTGCAGCAGTCCTTACTAGACTGTACATTTTTTCCAGCAAAGAGAAACAACGCATACGCATAGAATAAAAGTGTTTACAGTGCAAGAACAGCATCACTGTACAAACAGATCGCCTCTGGACAGTTCTGCCAGTGTTTACAGGGCAGTCATAGTTTAGTGCCAGGATGTTGGCGAATCATGCGGGGTGCCAGCTCAGAATGAACAAAAATCCACAGCACATGTTTACAAAAGGCCACTGAACAGCATGGCTGTTTTAAAGTAAGATTTAACCTTTGTTACATCCATTTACTTGGAGAGCAGAAATAACATCAGGACATCAAATCAAAGCCCAACTAAAGGGCTAGTTGCACCAAGAGGTCAAGGTTCAGCTGGATATCTTTGTACCTACACCATTATGGTGACAACATTGTTTGCAGCAAATATTCAGTCATCACTTGAACAGGCAGTAGTTTGTGTGTTTCTATCTGGTCTTTATCCTGCATTATATTAAATGTTCTTTGGAATCTGTACTTCTAAATTGATGATAGTTAGCATGACTAAACCGCTACAAATTCAAAATTCACTTCAATTATGCTTCAGTGGAAAACAAGAGGTCATTACAGCTTTATGCATCCCAGACGGCATGCTGGGGTTTGTCAGAAAAGAGAAAGAAGAAAGATGAAAAACAGTGTGTGAGTATGTGAGAAAGGACATGAGACTATCAGATTAATCCAGATCAGCCTGATTTTCCCCTCTCCAGATGAATAGGCTATAAAGATGATGGAGAATGCTAATGAAGTTTTCCAGCCTGTGGCGCCGAATGAGGAAGAACTGGGTTCTATGATTACACAACAACATACTGAGATACCTTATCAACGTTTCGCATTTTTATCAGGCAACGTACACATGTAAAAATGAGCCTCAGGCTATATGAATGAATCACTGTGGCATATGAGACTGATACCACAGCAGCGGGAGAAAGACCATAAAATGAGATAAATTTCGAAAGGGCAACTAAATTAGCTTGGAGCTTTTTTTACTTTTATGTATATGACCATTCACATCACGTGCACATTGGTCAGAGATGCTATTCTTTATTAAAATTGAGATATTAATTCAGTAATATTATAGAATTACCATGTTTTTGATCACACAGTATCATGATAATACCATGTTGTTTATAACAGTAGGAATACTTTAAAGTACATTAAACTAGTACAATGTGTTAATATGATATTTAAAAATGGGTAGCACACAAACAGAAAATAATACTTATCTTAATCTTACACTGCCCAAAGCATTTTTTTTTTCTAGAAAGTATCAGTTTATCAGTTTATCAGCCACAAAAATACACAAAATAAATGTAATACATGTATCATTTATGCAACTATGATAATAAAGAGTGTTGGTGAAAAATTGCCTTGATTATTTTTTGTCAAGCAATGAAACACTACTACTGCATGTTTTGTGCTTTTGTGACAGGCTATTTCAGATACTGGTAAAAGTTGCAATAGGTTGTAGTGTTATCTGGAAAAAAATATTTTTGCAGGGAATATGCTTGCTTCATTTTCAAAGCTTATAAGACAGTCCAAAAAAACAATGATCCAAGGCACACATAAAATAAATAAATAATAAATAAATAAATAATAAATAAATAAGCCTTTTCTTCTAAGAACCTTTTTCTTGACACATAATTTGTACACTCTTTTTCTATTATGAAACACCCAGTGTTCTTTTTGTCTCTTACATTTTAAAAATGATTTTTCCTATTAAATAAAACAAGGAAGATTGGAGCATGTTTTGCAAGAAAATAACTATTTCAGTGTTTAATCTGTTATGTATGGTTATTTTGAAATTTACTAGCAATTTTTGAGTAAAAATAGTTTCTACACCACATATATTTATTTTCGATATTAGAGATACAGAGAGCCTATTCCAAGAAGGGACAAGAACAGGCTTTGCATAAACATACTGCTCCATAAACATACTGTTCCAGGCAGTCAAAACAACTGACACACACAAATACACACATCAGTGATACCTTTAGTGCTTGTGTTGACATAGTATTTCCGTCCCTCAGGTGATCTGTAGCTTTTCCAACCCACAGGAAGAGACACACTCTCGATTTCCTCTGCTGGCATACTGCAGGAGACTACTGGCTGCTGCTACAGAAACA
>NW_015558690.1:332-524 GCF_001515605.1 Sinocyclocheilus anshuiensis | reverse complement strand
AAAGCAAGGCAGTCTCGGTCGAATGTCCACTTCTGAAGCCAGATTGGTTGCTGTCCAGGAGGTTGTTCTGTGTGAGAAAGGCTGAGACTTGGTTGAACACAACTCGTTCAAGTGAATGAAAGATGAAAGGTAGAAGGGAAACCGGTCTGTAGTTCTCTAAAAGAGTTGGGTTAAGAGTGGGTGAAGTGGGGT
>NW_015558690.1:0-168 GCF_001515605.1 Sinocyclocheilus anshuiensis | reverse complement strand
GAAGGATGAAAACGAGTGTATGTTTGCTGGTAAGATGTGTTTGACAGTTTGTGGTGTGGCAAATTGTGTACTGAGGTTTGTAATTTTATTAATGAAGAATGTGGCAAATTCGTCAGCTGTTCGAGTTGATGACGGAGGGGGAGGAGGAGGACAAAGGAGGGAGGAAAA
>NW_015558689.1:411-505 GCF_001515605.1 Sinocyclocheilus anshuiensis | reverse complement strand
CAACAAAATAACAAGTAAAACAAACGAAAAACTGCAGAGTTTTCTGGGAGCTCGCAACACGGCTGCCATGCTCGGCGCCATCTTGAACTTACTA
>NW_015558689.1:0-148 GCF_001515605.1 Sinocyclocheilus anshuiensis | reverse complement strand
AGCTGATCTGTGCTGGTCGCTGAGGGAATACATCAACTTTCACCGTGGACAAAGTGGAGTCCAGCCCGCCTCAGCTCACTCTATCCCGGCCTCGGCGCACGCGAAGCCGGGGCTTCGGCTCACGCTAGCCCGGCCTCAGCTCACTCTA
>NW_015558688.1:0-790 GCF_001515605.1 Sinocyclocheilus anshuiensis | reverse complement strand
TAGCCGTGACAGGGCAGGACGAGGATTCACAGACGGCCTCCTTAGACGTGACAGGACAGCTCCTTGGCCGGAACAGAACAGGCAGAGAGTTTACCGACGGCCTCCTTAGCCGTGACAGGACAGGACGAGGATTCACAGACGGCCTCCATAGCCGTGACCGGATGAGCAGGGAGTTCGCAACTGGCCTCTATAGCTGTGACAGGATGAGCAGGGAGTTCGCAAACGGCCTTTATAGCCGTGACAGGACAGACAACGAGTTCCCTGACGACCTCCTTGGCCGGAACAGAACAGGCAGAGAGTTTACCGACGGCCTCCTTAGCCGTGACAGGACAGGCAGAGAGTTCACAAACGGCCTCCATAGCCGTGACAGGACGGGCAGAGAGTTTACAGACGGCCTCCTTGGCCGGAACAGAACAGGAAGAGAGTTCACAAGTGGATTCTACTGACACCTCTGGAGGTTCTGCAGTGGATGCCGCCACCTCTGGAGGTTCTACAGTAGGACCATTGGGATACGGGGAGAGTTCGGTAATGGTTCCTTCGACCGTGACAAGACAGGCTGAATGTGCGTTACTGGGCGCCACCACCGTGCAAGGAGCTGAGGCGAGCACCGCCACCTCGGGAGGTTCTGCAGCATGGGCCACCACCTCTGGAGGAGCTACAGTGGGTGACATCGCCTCGGGGAACATGGCAGCGTGCGCCTCTACCTCAGGAGGATCTGCAGCATCAGCCGCCACCAATCGCCAGCCGATCAACTGTGACTAGACTGGACTCAGGAAGATCAACTGTGACT
>NW_015558687.1:77464-79659 GCF_001515605.1 Sinocyclocheilus anshuiensis | reverse complement strand
AACGTGGCCGACCATCGCCAACATGTTCAGCAGGTCCTACAGAAGTTACGTCAACCACGTGGCCGACCATCGCCAACATGTTCACCAGGTCCTACAGAAGCTCCGTCAACACCATCTCTTCTTAAAGCTGGAGAAATGCGAATTCCATTGCCCCACGGTACATTTCCTGGGTTACATCGTCGGCCAGGAAGGGATTCAGATGGATCAGGGGAAGGTTGATGCAGTCAAGGAGTGGCCTCTTCCCCAGACCGTAAAGGAGCTTCAGAGATTTCTAGGATTTGCTAACTTCTATCGTCGATTCATCAAGGATTTCAGTTCCCACACTGCTCCTTTGACTTCCATGCTCCGAGGAAAACCCAAGTCCCTGTCCTGGACCACCAGCGCCCACGAAGCTCTCACTAGACTCAGAACAGCCTTCAGCACGGCCCCCATCCTTCATCATCCTGATCCGGACATGCCGTTCGTAGTGGAAGCGGATGCCTCCACCACTGGCTTTGGGGCCGTGCTGTCCCAACATTATGGCGAGCCTCCTCGCCTCCAGCCTTGCGCATACTATTCTAAGAAACTGACCCCAGCGGAGCAGAATTACGATATCGGCAACCGGGAGCTGTTGGCCATTAAACTCGCCCTGGAGGCGTGGCGGCACTGGCTGGAGGGAGCAAACCATCCGTTCACAGTCATTACCGACAACAAAAATCTCCAATACCTCAGAGAAGCCAAGAGACTTAACCCACGCCAAGCCCGCTGGGCATTGTTCTTCACCAGGTTTCAGTTCACCATCACCTATCGTCCCGGGAATCGTAACAATAAAGCCGACGCCCTCTCACGCATGCACTCCCCAGACACACCTTCTGATCCAGAGCCCATTCTCCCTCCAGCCCTGATTGTAAGCCCCATTCAATGGAACATCGACGAGGACATTCGAGCCGCCACTCTTACCGAACCTGCTCCGCCGGGAGGCCCAGAAGGGAAAACGTATGTGCCCACTCCCCAACGACAATCCCTTCTGGGCTTCGTTCACAATGTACCGGGCTCTGGACACCCAGGCAGCCAACGGACCCTCTCGCTCCTCCAAGCTCGGTACTGGTGGCCCAGTATGACCCAGGATGTCATCAGGTACGTCCGAGGTTGCTCAGTCTGCGCCATGTCCAAGACTCCTCGTCACCTCCCCGTAGGCAAGCTAGTGCCCCTGCCGATTCCCCATCGACCCTGGTCTCACCTGGGAATCGATTTTGTGACTGACTTACCCAACTCAGATGGGAATACCTGCATCTTGGTGGTCGTAGATCGGTTTTCCAAAGCCTGTAAACTAATCCCCCTCCCAGGACTTCCAACCGCTCTCGACACTGCAGAAAGTTTATTCACTCACGTCTTCAGAAACTTCGGAGTCCCCGAGGATGTAGTCTCTGACAGGGGACCTCAGTTTATCTCCCGCGTTTGGAGGGCATTCTTCCGACTACTAGGGGTCACGGTCAACTTATCCTCAGGCTACCATCCCCAGACAAATGGCCAGACTGAGAGGAAGATCCAGGAACTCGGGCGTTACCTCCGGGCATACTGTCACGACGACCAACACAGCTGGAGCCGTTTCCTCCCTTGGGCCGAGTATGCACAGAATTCCCTGACCCAGACCACCACCGGCCTCACGCCGTTTCAGTGCATACTCGGGTACCAGCCCCCACTCTTCTAATCACCCGCACCTGCTGTCACCAATCAAGCCATACTACAAATACACACACATCACAGTCACTCACTGTCCGGTCTACCGTTCACTCCTATGGACTGTCCTGGACTCTCTATACGATATTCTCCTAGAAATATTTACCTTCTGGTTCTCCCGCGATCCTCCAACGACTCCTTGGAAGCTGTTCCACGATCTCCCACGAAACCGGCATCAGACACTCACCCTCAGAACTCAGATAAGAACCCTGGAATCATTCACTCTGTTGACACTCACCTGCCTTAACCTAACCCTTTCCACTCCTCCACATCCTGTATCAATAAACCATCCTGTCTTTCACTTACCCGTTGTGTCTGGCCTTGCTGTATGACAGAATGATGCGAAAACTCCCTCACAAGATACGCAGCCTCCCTAAGAAACTTCATATGCTACAGCATAAGAAATATTAGTGATTATATATTATTTAATGTCCTATACGAACACACCTGGAGAAAGAGCAACACAACTCAAGATA
>NW_015558687.1:74859-77275 GCF_001515605.1 Sinocyclocheilus anshuiensis | reverse complement strand
AGCCAACGGACCCTCTCGCTCCTCCAAGCTCGGTACTGGTGGCCCAGTATGACCCAGGATGTCATCCGGTACGTCCGAGGTTGCTCAGTCTGCGTCATGTCCAAGACCTCTCGTCTCGTCCCCGTAGGCAAGCTAGTGCCCCTGTCGATAACCTTCAGATTTTGATAATATTCAATTAAAATAATTGAATTTTGTTCATTATTGGGGTATAATTAAGATTTATTCTTTCTTTTTGATCTTTGCATATCGTAATTCCTAAATAAGTAATATAATCTTTTATTGGAATGCCACAAAATTCAGACAAGTTACTGGGTCTTTCTTTTAAAGCAAACAATTCACATTTTTTTATATTTGTAGCTAACCCTGATACTAAATAGAATTCATGAAGACACTCAAGAGCCACTTTTAATTCTTTTATGTCTTTTAGAAAAATTGCCGTATCATCTGCTAACTGGGAACATTTAATCACATTATTGGCCAACTGGATACCTTGAAATGGATTGATTTTAATATGAAGATACAATACTTGCATGACCAATAAAAATAACAGAGGAGATAATGGATCTCCTTGTTTAACACCTCTACCTATATTAAATCTAGGAGTGGTCCCGAAGGGTATTTAACAGAGCTATTACAATCCTTATATAATGTTCGAACTGCACGGATAAAGTTGTTGCCAAAACCAAAGAAATCAAGAACTTCAAATAAAAAATTGTGGTTTACAGTATCGAATGCTTTATAATAATCTATAAAAAAAATGTAACTATCATAATTTATTGTAAATTGTAGTCAATCAAATCTAATATTAATCGAATATTAATGCAAATATATCTACCACGTACGAAGCCAGATTGACAATCATCTATAATTTAATTGAAAACTAATTTTAATCGACTTGCAAATATATGTGAAAGTAATTTAGTATCATTATTGATTAGAGTTATAGGTCTCCAATTTTCTGTATTTAATAGGTTTTTACCTGGCTTAGGAATCAATGTAATCAATCCCAGTAACCGGCAAAATTTCTTTGAAAACATATAAAAGAAACCCTGAGGATATCATCTTTGAACTCTTTATAAAATTAAAAGGTCAGCCCATTGTTACCTGGTGCTTTATTATTTTTAAGCTTTTCAATGCTTTTATGAATTTCTTCAAGAGATATGTTTTGATCACATATGTATTTAGAATGATGATCTATAGTTTTTACATTTTTTTAAAGTGAATCTAGAAAAAAAGCAACATTACACCTATATTATTTTGGGCATATAAGTTTTCATAAAATGTAACAAAATTAGATATTAATTTTGGGTCCACTGTACAGTTTTTGATATTCTTCATATACTGTGGTCAGTTCACAGCAGTGATAGAAATTAATTATTTCCATCAAGTTTTATGGGCATTTTTACCTTTAAGCCATTTTTTCTAAAAGTATGTACCATCTTTTGAGTGAAATTCTTGCATTTGGGCTGTTACCAAGCAAATGAAATCAGTATCAACAAAATGTATCTTTGCAATGCAGAGGAAACCCAGAAGCTGCATTAGAGGTGAATCAGGGTATCTTACGATCATTCGTTTTTTAATTTAATATTGAAATCTGAAAAATGAAAAAACGGCACATATTTCGTTTTTCAGTTGTTTAAACAAAACGAAAAATCAAGAATCCGGCTTCATTTTTTTGTTTTTACGTTCAGGGATAGAAAATGAATAAGCAACTTGAATATTCAATATTCAACATGTGGGCAGGAATGAAACGACCCTCTCTGCTGATTGGTCAACCAAACATTACAACATAATAATAAAGGAGGAACTTAAATAATATGACAGATATGAAAATAAATGACTTTGTGTAATTTACCTTCACAGCACATCTATTATTTTTCTATTTTGAGTTTTATTCAAAGAGCATGTTCTACAAATGTAGGAAATCATACGTTGTTATCCCACTGGCATGGGACTATTTGTTCCTCTGAGTGCTTGTTTCAGTGATTGAATTTAGTGAAATGTGAATTTGATGTCATGATTTGAAGGTGAACTCGTTTGAGTTATAAGAACATATCCAAACCCTGAAATAACACTTCGAACAATAAGCCAGTGTAATCAGTGTCAGAAATTAATTTTCCCGTAAGGGGCAACTGATTTTCAGATTTTTATTTATTTTTATTTTTTTACCTCTTACCTTTTGTATGTCATCTTTAATGTTAAATTCTTACATCAAATACATTAGAATAATATGACAATAGGCTGTTACCACTTAAATCAGTATTCAGTGATATATGATGTGTCTGAAGATGCTTTTAGATGTATTTACAGTTTAATGCTGATCAAACGGCTGTACGTGAATTTACATAGCAATTGCAAATGTATAATGAAATGAGATTAATGTTTTATAAAACATTTTTAATACAGAAATATGAAT
>NW_015558687.1:67936-72728 GCF_001515605.1 Sinocyclocheilus anshuiensis | reverse complement strand
GTTGTTATCCTTGTTATCCCACTGGCATGGGACTATTTGTTCGTCAGAGTGCTTGTTTCAGTGATTGAATTGTGAATTTGACCACTATCAATTTATGTGAACATACAATCATAACTTTTGTGTTAGACAATACGCTGTGTTTTAGACAAAGGAGGAACTTAAATAATATGACAGATATGAAAAGAAATGACTTTGTGTAATTTACCTTCACAGCACATCTATTTTTTTTTCTTTTTTGAGTTTTATTCATAGAGCACTTTCTAGAAATGTAGGAAATCATTATCCCACTTCCCACTGGCATGGGACTATTTGTTCGTCAGAGTGCTTGTTTCAGTGATTGAATTTAGTGAATTTGATGTTTGATGTCATGATTTGAAGGTGAACTCGTTTGAGTTATAAGAACATATCCAAACCCTGAAATAACACTTCGAACAATAAGCCAGTGTAATCAGTGTCAGAAATTAATTTTCCCGTAAGGGGCAACTGATTTTCAGATTTTTATTTATTTTTATTTTTTTACCTCTTACCTTTTGTATGTCATCTTTAATGTTAAATTCTTACATCAAATAAATTAGAATAATATGACAATAGGCTGTTACCAATTAAATCAGTATTCAGTGATATAGAACCTGCGTCTGAAGATGCTTTTAGATGTATTTACAGTTTAATGCTGATCAGACGGCTGTATGTGTTTTACACAGCAATTAAAAATGTATAATGAAATGGGTAATGTTTTATACAACATTTTTAATACAGAAATATGAATAAAATGAAATGATACTTGAATTATGAAAGTAATATCGCCACTAGGTGGCGGTAAGTCACTGTGTTAATAAAGGAGCCTTTTATTCAATCAATTCGTTCAAAATGCTTCATTCATTCATTTAGGAATAAAATCAAGTGGCTGTCTATAATAACTGGTAATTGTATTGTTGTCTATAATAATGGGTTTTTCAAAGACCCATTAGGAATGATACACCACTCTATGCGCCTGCTGCGAGTCAGTCACACAACGGTTCTGTGACTTGGGTTTAGTTGGCAGAGAAAATAAAAAAATTTGTATGCCATCAGTTAGCTGGCCAATTCTCAATATTAATTAAATAAACTCAGTTTATTGTCTAAAACTACCTATGTTCATATAAATTAATAGTGGTCTGCGCTTGTCTACAATATATTCTCCCCACGCTGCAGTGCATCGCGCAGCTTTGCCACACAGATTTTAATAGGTGGTTAGCTATAATAATTCAGGCGGTGTGCCAAAGATGTAGGCTAGTAGCTAGTTGTGAGTGCAGGTAAGAAATAAATGAATATTTATAAGATAAACTAATATTTCACGGGTAGGTTGCAGAATTTATGCCTACACATAAGAAAGCTCTGTCTAGGCTCTGCCTCGATATGGTTTGTGTCAAGCCATTCGTTAATCTGGCTGTTTGATGAAGAGAAAGATTAAATGTAGTAGAAATAAACACGTTAAGAATCCATAGAAGCAGAGGACTCTTATTGTGTTTTTTTTAGGACCATTAAATGTTTGGTTGACCAATCAGCGGAGAGGGGCGTTTCATTCCCACATGTAGAGATCCAATATTCAAGTTGCTTATTCGTTTTCTATCCCTGAACGTAAAAAAGCCAAATTCTTGATTTTTCGTATTGTTTGAACAAATGAAAAACGAAAAACATGCCGTTTTTTCATTTTTCAGATTTCAATATTAAATTAAAAAACGAATGATCGGAAGATACCCTGATTGTCTATAAACAATCCGTGTATCATTCGATCATTCGTTTTTTGATTTAATATTGAAAGTAGAAAAATGAGAAAACGGCTCCTTTTTCTTTTTTTATTTTTTTCCAAAAAACGAAAAACGAGAATTCAGCTTAAATTTTCGTTTTTCGTTCATGGGTGGAAAAATGAATAAACAGCTTGAATATTTGATTTCTACATGTGGGCGGGAATTAAACGCCCCTTTCTGCTGATTGGTCAGCCTAAGATCAAACCATGCCATCATCAGTTCTTCTGCAGTATCACGCAGCAGAATAATCGTACTCCACTGCTGCAGTTGTAAGGAGTAATAACCCATTTTATCAATTTCATATTTTTCTCATCAAACAGACTAATTTCAAGATTGAAAAAATATTTAGAATTCGATTCACCTTTTTCTAGCCACTTTCTCCTTGACCTTATAAACGCACCCTTAGCTTTATATTCATAGATTTGTTCTAATTCCAATTGTAATTTTATTAAAAGATTTTTATCTTGTTCACGTTCTATTTGTTTGTCATATATATCAATTATGTTTTTAATTAAACTATTTTCTTTGTTTCTTTTGGTTTTGGCTATTTCTTTACTATCATCTATAATTTCATTTAAAACTAACTTTAATCGACTTGCAAATATATGTGAAAGTAATTTAGTATCATTATTGATTAGAGTTATAGGTCTCCAATTTTCTGTATTTAATAGGTTTTTACCTGGCTTAGGAATCAATGTAATCAATCCCTGTAACATAGTTGGCAACATTACTTCATTTTGCAAAATTTCTTTGAAGACATATAAAAGAAACTCTGAAATATCTTCTTTGAACTCTTTATAAAATTCACAGGTCAGCCCATCGCTGCCTGGTGCTTTATTATTTTTAAGCTTTTCAATGCTTTTATGAATTTCTTCAAGAGTTATGTCTTGATCACATATGTATTTAGAATGATGATCTATAGTTTTTGCTTTTTTTTAAGTGAATCTAGAAAAAAAGCAACATTACCTATATTATTATTTTGGGCATATAACTTTTCATAAAATGTAACAACAAAATTAGGTATTCATTTTGGGTCCACTGTAAGAGAATCGTTAATCTTGAGTTTCGATTTTTTCTTTCAAGATTGAAAAAATATTTAGAATTCGATTCACCTTTTTCTAACCACTTTCTCCTTGACCTTATAAACGCACCCTTAGCTTCATATTCATAGATTTGTTCTAATTCCAATTGTAATTTTATTAAAAGATTTTTATCTTGTTCACGTTCTATTTGTTTGTCATATATATCAATTATGTTTTTAATTAAACTATTTTCTTTGTTTCTTTTGGTTTTGGCTATTTCTTTACTTCTTGAGACTGCAAATTTTCTAATTTCATAATTTCCCAATTTGTTCCATATAAGCCTGATATTTTAGCATTATTGTAACATCTCTTTATCACACTTTTAACCTTATCCTTAAACTGAACATCTTCAAAAAGTGAATTATTTAATTTCCAGTAATTGAAATTAGATCCTCGAGTTCTTGTATCACCAAGGCTGATGGATCATTCTATGGTCACTGAAGACTGAAGGCACTATGTCAATCTCCTGAATTTGATTCCCAAGTTCCTCAGATGTTAACCAAAAGTCAATTCTTGTATAGATCTATCCTTATTACTCCAAGTAAAGTCTATCTTATCAAGATTTCTGTGCCTCCATTCATCCCGACAATTTAATTGGGAACATAAATTAAATATATCAGTATATTGGGACTGTCTACTTATACGGGGAGGAAAACAATCCAAAAAAGGATCATTAATAGTGTTCCAATCACCACCTAAAATCAACTGGGCACTTGGGTATATTTTAAAGAAATCCAGAATTTCTTCTCTAAAATTTTGTAATAACAACCTGTTTTGCATTGTATAATTGTCACCATAGATGTTCCCCGAAATTAAAAAATTATTACCATCTTCTACAACTAAAATCAACCATCTTCCACAAGAGTGAGCTTTACTTTTTAAAATTTTCCCTTTATAATTACCTTTCAAAACTGTGACCCCTGCTGATTTATTACTCCCATATGCCAACCAGATATCACTACCACATTGATTTTTCCAAAAAACAAAATCAGACGTTACTGCATGAGTTTCCTGTGAAAAATAAAAGTCAGCCTTAAATCTTTTAAGAAATAAAAGAAAATAGCTTTTCTCTTTAACAAATCACGAATGCCCTTAACATTGAACGAATATAAACATAAAGACATAATCTCTTAATAGATTACTAAAGTCAAATGTTTTCCATTCACCCAAGAACAACATTTACGTTATTGAGTGTCACAAAAACACCAAATAGTCAAATAGCCAATACAACATTTTCAAACTGGAAGTAAAAGAAAACAAATAACTATTAGTTATAATATAATATCCAGCATACACATAAAGCAATATAAGGCTTAAGTTATATTATAACCCTTATAAAAGACAAATGTGTAATGTTACATTTTACTTTCAAGCTATTAGAAAGGATAACCTTTACCCTTTACCTCAAAAAACTGAAACATCTGCTTCAACATCAGTGATACTTTATCCACGGATTTCTTTGCCGTCAATTATAGCTTTGGCACCGACAAAAAAAAAGCCTTTTTCCCTGGTTTGCGCGCAGCTTCTATTTGAGGCCAAAGTCTGTTACGCATGTCTTTGTCTTTCGTTGTTAGGTCCTCTCCAAATCTTAACTTTCTGGACTGAAGATACTCTGATCCCTTCGAACTCTTCCACAGGAGCTCCTTGGCTGATCTCGCCGTAAACCTCAAAATGACTGGCCGAACCTTCTCGGCGCTTTTCCTCCCGACGCGATGAACAACATCAATGTGATGAGGAAAGTTATCTGCAGCCTCCGGTACCACGGCTCCAATCACTCGTTGTTTGACATTCTCTCCTTCTTGCTCTGCTAAACCGTAAAGCCTTAGATTCCATCTTCTTTGGTATCTTTCACCTTCACTCACTCTTTCTTCCAACTCTTAAAGTTAAACTCTGCGGACCCGGATACGGGTCCAAAATCACGTT
>NW_015558687.1:64094-67022 GCF_001515605.1 Sinocyclocheilus anshuiensis | reverse complement strand
GCGAAATAGATGCTCGTCTGGAAACAGGCGCTCTTCATATCCAAAGCGCGCACAGCCAGCCCGTCTGGTGTTATAGAGATCTGTGGTCGTTTGTGGACTGCAATTGATCAGATTACAGTCTGTCAACTCCGTGGCCATTTCAGAGCCGTGAAATTTGACACCTCTGCGTCACTAGAGGGGGAGAGTGGGGTCTTGCATCCGGGAATCCGGGGATGGGTGTTTTGGGGGCTGTAGTTTGTGGACTGGGTGATTTGAAGGCACACGCGGCTCGGATATTATCAATCTATGATAATCATATTACAAGTTATATGGTGAAGAACGTTCACGGATAATATCAATCTATGATAATCATATTACAAGTTATATATGGTGAAGAACGTTCAGCGGCGCCGTGGAGAGGAATGAACGCGCGTCTGGTAAGGCTTTATGAGCGTGTGTTTGCTGTTTTTGATATTGTAATCATTGTTACGAAACATGATAGCACAACTAGCAATCTGATACACAGTTTATTGACAGCTTCTTTTAAAGAGTTTATGCATTCTCTGTTTTGTTTGATCTCATGGTGTATGGTTTCGGTATTTTGATTCATTTTCTCCACCAATATTTGCACGATGTTATTCTGTACCTCAGCAAGCGTTGGCTCCGATTTACTTTTCTTTGGATCTGGCGTGTATGGCTCCGAACCTGGGACCGGAGTTAACGTTAGCTCTGGACTACTGCATGGAGCGTAGGAATGCGTCTCCATGACTTCCATTTTTTGATTATCAGCGTGGTCAGCAGAACAATCTCTTCCTAAAATATTTCTAAAGGTTGAAGGTTACTAAATTACACATTTGTTGCTCCGTTGTTCAATGCCTTACTCAATACATCAGTTTAAAGTCTGTAAAGTTGCTCAGTGGGTGTGAAAAATGTATACAAACTCTTAACAACAAAAAACTCCGTCTGTACCGGACGCCATCTTGGCTAACCCTCAGATCAGTGTTTT
The DNA here is from genome assembly GCF_001515605.1 of Sinocyclocheilus anshuiensis. Classification (NCBI taxonomy): domain Eukaryota; kingdom Metazoa; phylum Chordata; class Actinopteri; order Cypriniformes; family Cyprinidae; genus Sinocyclocheilus; species Sinocyclocheilus anshuiensis. The sequence continues at coordinate 66,037 of NW_015558687.1, read as the reverse complement.
TACATGAGAGAGCACTAAGTTTACCTGTCAGAGAGCAGCGGAAAAACAACAAACGTTAAAGGACATTCCTACTTGGTCTTGTAAGTATCTGTGTTTTCGTTTTGACATGTGTTCATTATTTATCTATATTATTTGTTATCATGTTTAGGAACCGTGACATTTTAGAGAAGGGAGCAGAGCGTAGTTGATAGTGACCCGTGACTAGGCCCATGGTTCAGCACGCATGTGTTCAGAGGATTACTTGCAAAATTTAATAGAGTAAAAGTTTTATCATTTGTATGTGTTTACAAACTCAAACGATTTTAAAACAGCGCAAGAAGAGGCGAAAGAGCAAACAACAGAACAAACACAGCTTTGACAAAGATTAGTCCATATTAATTTATACAGTGAACACACTCAGAAGAATTGGAGAAACTGAGGAGGAGTTTCACTTTCAACATCTGGAAAATTGGTTGGAAATTGAAAAGATCCGGCCAGCAATGATAAAAAAAAAAACCTCTCCAAAACAACATTTCCTCACTAAAGCTCTCACCTTTGACAAAATTCAAATTCGAATTATTAGGCCTATATTGAATTTATTACTGAACAATGGCCTGTTGCATACAGAAAGAGCATGAGCTAATTGAATGGAATATCTTTGTCATTGTACAAGTACAATAAGATTTATTTTGAAACTTCCCAATTGATAGTAAAGCTTAAGAATACAAATTATTTTAAATGGCAATATAAAATTTATCAATTATAAAAAGTTTGCAGCTGTATTAAAATAGTGCAAATAGCTCAGATGTGCAATGCAGCATTAAAACCTAAACAGTACAAACAGAAAACATAATGTAATAAAACGGTAGGGGTGAATTTATTATTCCATGTACATTTGAGGTTAATGTGTGTACTGTAATACTTTTTAGTTACAGTAGCTATCACTGTGTTGTTATGAGGTCAGTTGTGCCAGACAATTTTGGAGGCAGAGACAGATTGTGGGGGGCACTAATAGGGAAAAACTTAAACTGCTGGAATAAAGAGTTTTAAAGGGTTAGTGATGGAAAACTTGCAGGTCAATGGGCATCAATGTGTAAGGTTGGTAAACACTTGTACACGGACGCATATAATACTACCCGCCTGACATTGGCATGTGTTATTCAGGTGTCAAAGTTGTGCAGAATTGAAGGAAGAAACCTCAAAGACAGTGCCAGAAGGATGCTGGACAGGTAAAGCCTACAAAACGTGCAACATTAATCAAACATTGTGGTGTCAATACTCAATAAGTTACAACGCAAATCAGAAATTAAAAAAATAATTCCTTTACTGGTCATTTTGAAATGTCAAACTTGGTCCGCAATTGTTAACCAACTCAATCTGTATTATATTTTAGGATTTTAAAAAAATTCCCTCATGTCCAAATTCAACATGAAGGGGGGTGGTCCGCTGCAGAAAGAGGCATTTGAAAAGACTGCACTGTTCTCGGTCATTAGAGTATGTGTATAAAACACAACATTTATCAGAGAGCTTCTCTCTTTTTTTTTAATACACTGAATGGTGATACACTATATATATCTCATTTTTGTTTTTAGTGTCATGTAAGATATATGTTGTAATACTACAATAAGTACCCAGTACGTAGTGTAAAAATATACTGCATCATATATTTTGTTTTATTACAATAAGGCAACTTCTAAATCATAATATTGTTGCCTAACATCATGCATACCACGTAATCTTTGAATAGTTACACCTTACTTATGAAACACTAACAGTATAAATACTTGTAATTTTCCAAGTCATTACCCCCTTATCCCCCAAACATTGCACATTGTTTCCGTTTACCTACACGTACGCACAGCTATGCTTATGCGGAAAATTTCGATTGGGGTTGGGTATCGTTTGAATTTGATCGATTCCGATTCCGATTCTGCTTATCGATTCCGATTCTTATCGATTCCTAG
>NW_015558687.1:57629-63243 GCF_001515605.1 Sinocyclocheilus anshuiensis | reverse complement strand
AAAAAAAATACCACAGCAAAAACAACTAGATTTATATAAATATCAAATATTAAAGACAAGTAAACAGTCAGTAATAAGATAGGAACAAACAAATCAATTAGCAATATCATAAATAAATACAACTGAACAAAATTTCAGGTACAGAAACTGTAATTAAAAGTTTAAAAACACTGCATAGTTTTCTTTTCATAAATAAAATATAGATTAATCAATTAAAGTTATTAAATATATTCAGTCAAGATCAGTGAATGATTTTCTTTTGTTCTTTGATTAACATTAATGACAGGCAGCGCGTTTATTAGGCTGCTGTCTCTTTAATACCGAACTCACGCAGATCTAAAAAATACTGTACATGTGTGTTTTCTTTCTCATCTGTTTACGTTCACGTAAGACAACAACGTCTGTGTTTATGATGATATACTGACGTAGTTTTCTGCATATTGGTCGACAAATATGAAAGAAGTCAGTTTCGGCCCAGAACAACCTTTTCTACAGTGGAAATACACGGAACGGTTCGAGAACGAACAAAAACCATGAACCCGTACCGCGACCTCTGTTCTCTGTGCTCGCTTGCGCTTCGTGTTCGCTGCCCGCAAACTGGGCGCAAGTTCTTTCCGTTCCTGCACTTAAATCGTTTTTAATCACATTAAAATGCGAACGCAGGAATCGTTAAGCAGAATCGAAATGCACGCATCTTATCGAATACCCAGTTCTTGGAAATTTGGAAACGCTGCTATGGATCAACTGGATCATGTTAACTGGGGATGTGCGCGTGCATGTGAGCTATTTACGTCCCATTCCAGCAGATTTGTCAAAAGCTACTGCAAAGCTGTAATGAAAAGACGTTGGTACATTCTTAATGTTCTTAATAAATGTTGATGCAATTATTACGCTGTATTGTTTCCTCAATTCTGCAAAAAAAAAACATACTGCTATTTTTAAATAGTGTAAATAAAATCTATCGCTATTTGCACTTAGTGTAAATAACAGACTGCTAAATAACGCTATTTTCACTCAGTGTATATAGAAGTGAATTACACTTGAAATATACGTTTATTTGAGTGATTGTCATTTTCCATAGAAGTGAATGTGCCAAGATAACGTGGGCGTGGTTTGTGAACAATGTCACCAGGTGAAATCATGTTAAAATGACACTTAAACTGTGTCGCATATGCAACTTATATGCAATACACAAAGATAATTCTTAATATGTTAGACGTTTTAAAAAGAACAAGTAATTTTAGAGCTTCTAGGCACAGAATGATTCGTTTAGAGCTTCTATGAACAGGGCCCTGTTTTAGTGCTTCTAAGCAGATGAAGAAAATGCAAGCACACCTTTGCTGTAAAGCTTCTTTCTCACTCATAGATAGTTTGTTTAAGCAATGTTAAAAGAAAAGCTTACCCACAATAAAAATGTTTCTTACATCAGCAATCACATCTTTTTTTGCAATACAGAAAGACAATTCTTAATGTTTTAGAAGTTTTATGCACAACAAGTAATGTTAGAGCTTCGATGCACAGAATGATTCGTTCAGAGCTTCTATTAACAGGGATTCTTTGTTATTGCATCTAAGCCGCTAAAGACAATGCAAGCACTCATAAATGTAAAGCTTCTTTCTCAGTCATAGATAGTTTGTTTATGCAATGTTAAGAGTAAAGCTTGCCCATAATAAAAATGTTTCTTACATCAACAATGAAATCTTATTTACAATGCAGAAAAACAATTCTGAATGACAATGTCACCAGGTGAAATCATGTTAAAATGACACTTAAACTGTGTCGCATATGCAACTTATATGCAATACACAAAGATAATTCTTAATATGTTAGACGTTTTAAAAAGAACAAGTAATTTTAGAGCTTCTAGGCACAGAATGATTCGTTTAGAGCTTCTATGAACAGGGCCCTGTTTTAGTGCTTCTAAGCAGATGAAGAAAATGCAAGCACACCTTTGCTGTAAAGCTTCTTTCTCACTCATAGATAGTTTGTTTAAGCAATGTTAAAAGAAAAGCTTGCCCATAATAAAAATGTTTCTTACATCAGCAATCACATCTTTTTTACAATGCAGAAAAACAATTCTGAATGTGTTAGAAGTTATATGCACAACAAGCAATATTACAGATTGTATGCACAGCATATAGTTACACCCAAGTAACATAGTTTCTTACATCAGCAATGAAATCTTATTTACAATGCAGAAAAACAATTCTGAATGTGTTAGAAGTTATATGCACAACAAGCAATATTACAGATTGTATGCACAGAAAGTTTAGTTTAGAGCGCCTATGAACAGGGATCCTGTGTTTGCGCTTCTAAGCAGATGAAGACAATGCAAACACACATATGCTGTATAGCTTCTTTCTAACTCATAGATAGTTTGTTTATGCAGTCTGTGACGAGCGTCCCGCAGCTTCATCAGCGTCGCCCTGGAAACAAGCAAGGTACACCTGGCCGTCCTCATCACAGGCTGATCGGTCACAGCTGCAGCTCATCAGGAGGTGACCACATAAGCCACGCAAGCCCTGCCATCTGGGAGATTCCTCCATGAGACTGAGCACTAACTCGCCCTCTCATTTTTCCCACAGACAGCAGCGTGTGACCGACCAGCCCCACAGGAGCACTGCACGGGGAAGACGGAAGAGAGCACTCACGGCACTGGAGCACCTACCTGGACCTTTCTCCCTCGCACCCACCACACCAATAAATCCACCCTCTGGGGTATTGATTGAGATTACTTGTCGTGTGATTCTTCACCCCGTTACACTGGTGGAGAATGCGGGCAAATCAGTGAAGAATCACCGACAAGCGATCTTCACCTCACCTTTTTTTCCTTGTTTTAAGGAGGTCAAGAAGGAAATCCTAGCCCGCCTGGGGTTATTGTGCACCACGACCTGCCGGTTGGAGCTCCAGAGGTGGAAGTGAAAGTGAATGGAAAGCCGTTCCGGGCCATCCTGGACTCGGGCAGTGCTGTCACTCTTCCAGAGGGTGAAGGGGGCCCTCATCTCGGAGCCGGTTCTCCGAGCCCCGGACTTTAGCTGCCCCTTCCTGCTGCAGACGGATGCCTCCGACACGGGACTGGGAGCCGTCCTGTCACAGATCCAGGAAGGTGAGGAGCATCCGGTCATTTATATCAGCAGGAAGCTGATGCCGGCCGAGAGGAACTATGCCGCGGTGGAGAAAGAGGCCGTGGCCGTCAAGTGGGCAGTCCTGGAGCTGCGCTACTACCTCCTGGGCTGGAAGTTCACCCTGGTCACGGACCACGCATGGCCGTCCTCATCACAGGCTGATCGGTCACAGCTGCAGCTCATCAGGAGGCGGCCACATAAGCCACGCAAGCCCTGCCATCTGGGAGATTCCTCCATGAGACTGAGCACTAACTCGCCCTCTCATTTTCCCCACAGACAGCAGCGTGTGACCGACCAGCCCCACAGGAGCACTGCACGGACCCTCTGCACTGAGAAGACGGAAGAGAGCACTCACGGCACCGGAGCACCTACCTGGACCTATCTCCCTCGCACCCACCACACCAATAAATCCACCCTCCGGGGTATTGATTGAGATTACTTGTCGTGTGATTCTTCACCCCGTTACAAGTGTTAAAAGTAAAGCTTGCCCATAACAAAAATGTTTCTTACATCAGCAATGAAATCTTATATGCAATACAGAAAGATAATTCGTAATACGTTAGACGTTTTAAGCACAACAAGTAATTTTAGAGCTTCTATGCACAGAATGATTAGTTTAGAGCTTCTATGAACAGGGTCCTGCTTTAGTGATTCTAAGCAGATGAAGAAAATGCAAGCACACATTTGCTGTAAAGCTTCTTTCTCACTCATAGATAGTTTGTTTATGCAATGTTAAAAGAAAAGCTTGCCCACAATAAAAATGTTTCTTACATCAGCAGTCACATCTTTCTTGCAATACAGAAAAACAATTCTTAATGTTTTAGAAGTTTTATGCACAACATGTAATGTTAGAGCTTCTAAGCACAGAATGATTAGTTTAGAGCTTCTATTAACAGGGATCTTTCTAAGCAGCTGAAGAGAATGCAAGCACATGTTTGCTGTAAAGCTTCTTTCTCAGTCAGAAATAGTTTGTTTATGCAGTCTTAAAAGTAGAGCTTGCCAATATGAAAGATGTTTCTTAGATCTGAAATGAAATCTTATTTGCAATGCAGAAACACAATCTTTAATCTGTTAGAAATTTTATGCACAACAAGAAATGTTAGAGTTTCTGAGATGGTCCTCACTGCAGAACACAAGATCCAGTGGGCGAGGTTGGATCCAGATCCAACTCCTCCCACCTTACATATTACCTAAACCTACCCGTCTCCACCCCTTGATCACTAAACCCACCCATCTCCACCCCTAAACCTACCATCTCCACCCCTTAGATGTAGATCCGACCCTGCCCCCTGGATCTTTGTTCTGCAGTGAGAGGCTACTGGAGCTTCTAAATGATTAGTTTAGCGCTTCTAAGAACAGTGATGCTCTATGAAAAGGGAAACTGTGTTAGTGCTCCTAAGCAAAAGAAGAGAATGCAAGCACACATGCCTGTAAACACTTTTGTCCATTGTTAGATGCTAGTTTAATGATGCTATGGCATGACATGGCATATGTAGATGGCAAGATTTAAAAAAAGAGCTTTAAAAGTATTATGCTTACTAGGCTTATTAGGCTAACATTTTGTAACACCAGGGGCATAGCCATCATTTCAGAAGTGACAGAAATGTCAAATACAATTATTTTATGTAATATAAATATAAATAATAAATATATAAATATTATTATTATTACTTACTAGGAATTCTGTTCTGATCTCTTACTTTGAATTTGCTATAAAAAAACAAATACACTGCTGGACAATAATCAATCATTTGTAATCTATAATATTTCCCTAATGGCAATTTTATGATTGTTTTATACTACAAACAATTATTTAAATTTTCTGCACAGAATTAGGGTAGAAAATATACTTTATAGTTTCTGTACTGTAATAAATTATGTCAATTAGCACTGCATCATTCATAAATTTTATTTATTTATTGTGTTTATTGTCAACATTTCACCAGTTCATTCTGCTTTTTATTCAGATTAGCTGCAGCGATAGATGTCTCCCAGCAAGCAACCAATTGTAAAATGTTATGGGTCTTGCTTCCGGTCTTATTCGCTTCCAGATATTTTTAGCTGTACAAAACCGCTCGTTTTGCTGTTTGATATTGCATATTACTTGCAATATGTCTTACCATATTATTTTAATGTATTATCTTAATTATGAACACACTGGTTTGTAGTGCAAACAGTTTTACCGTTTACTGCACATTGTTATTCAACTCGTTATTTCCCTATAGCGGCCAATGAACCGGAAGACTCACACATAGGCTTACTTCCGCTTTGAAGAAAAAGGTGGATTAAACGACTACATATATACGTCTAATAGACGGTGAATATGGGTCTAGGCTAAAACAAGGCTAAATTTGGGCTGTCAGTGAAAATCTAATAGGCGTCTAATCATAGCCCAATAATAGACTAGTCATCAAATAGACCGCTATTAAACGACTACATATATACATCTAATAGACAACAAAATGGCAATCCATCCAAACAAATTCAAT
>NW_015558687.1:56185-56392 GCF_001515605.1 Sinocyclocheilus anshuiensis | reverse complement strand
ATACAGGCTTTTATTAAGAAAAATAACATTTTTAACAACTTGGACAACTTAAGACAATAATAAAAATAAAAAATACAAAAGAATTAATGACAAAATAAAATGTTCTAAATACAATACACTTAAATATATGATAAAAAATAAAAATACAAAAGAATTAATGACAAAATAAAATGTTATAAATACAATACACTTAAATATATGATTAAA
>NW_015558687.1:55405-56000 GCF_001515605.1 Sinocyclocheilus anshuiensis | reverse complement strand
AACTATTGGTTTTATGTCTTGTTTAAAATGCCTCCCAACTGCATTCCTCAAGTCCAACTCTGTTGCTGCCGGGATGTTGGTCATCACAGCATCTGCCAAATAAGAAACAAAAAAAAAAGCACAAGAAAAGCTTGACATAATTTTTTACTTTAATTACACTAATTGTGACAGGGAGTCATTCTCTTTTGCTTGTATGCCTACTAAAAACAAAAATGATATATATATATATATAGTGTATCACTATTCAGTGTGTTAAAAAAGAGAGAAGCTCTCTGGCAAATGTTGTGTGTTTATACCCATACCTCTAATGACCGAGAACAGTCCACTCTTTTCAAATGCCTCTTTCTGCAGCGGACCACCCTCCTTCATGTTTAATTTTTAGACATGAGGGAATTTTTTTAAAACCAACACATGCGTGCTGAACCGTGCGCCTAGTCACAGATCACTATCAACTACGGTCTGCTCCCTTCACTAAAATGTAATAGTTCCTAAACATGATAACAAATAATATAGATAAATAATGAACACATGTCAAAACGAAAACACAGATACTTACAAGACCAAGTAGGAATGTCCTTTATCGTTTGTTGTTTGT
>NW_015558687.1:54957-55281 GCF_001515605.1 Sinocyclocheilus anshuiensis | reverse complement strand
AATTACATGTAAACAATTTTAAGGCTATTTTGGCTATGCTCATCGCTGGTCTGGTTACTGGTATAGGGCTATAGCCAATCTGTTAAAATTAGACCACAGATTGCCTCGATTTCGCCAGGTGGGCTAAAAGCACACTACACGTAGCCCGTCCAACGTAGAGCTAAATCGTGGCGACATATAGACCATGTCATGAAATGACACTTATATCTTTGTAGATATTATTGACACTGCGAACATCATCGGATATCAACCATCTCATGCGCTGCCTGGCCAAAAACTACAGTGAATCAGGTTTGACTATAAGTGGGCTACAGATAGCCGCTC
>NW_015558687.1:54137-54493 GCF_001515605.1 Sinocyclocheilus anshuiensis | reverse complement strand
TTCATAAAATAAAATGCTATAGTATTTAACTTTTCCTCTCCATCGGCGAATGATGATTCTGAAAGAAAATGCGCCCGATGTCGATGAATTCTACTTTCATGCATCTGATTATCAGATAAACCTCGCACTCTTATTTCAAGGTTGTTGTTAATGTTGTTTCCTTCATACATTCGGTTCAACGACATTGTTAAAACACATATCATTCAGTGGAACTGTGTATGCTTTAGACACTTACATTTACAGTAAACAGTGGAACTGTGTATGCTTTAGACACTTACATTTACAGTAAACATAAAACTCTGTCTGCATTTGTGATCAGAGAAATGACAAACAACAAGTGCTACTCTACTGCCCAA
>NW_015558687.1:50046-53543 GCF_001515605.1 Sinocyclocheilus anshuiensis | reverse complement strand
GTCCTCTTTTGGAAGACCAAACAAAGTAGTTTCGCTTTCACAACGAAGCACACAGTGTCTTCACGACATGGCTGCAGCGTCAACAATACTACAGTGAGAATAAAAGTTACGCCTTCTTTCTTTGCGTGAACATTTGGGCGGCGTTATGCAAATCTTCCCACATAGTGAGGTAGATATGTCCCCACGTGTTAGAACGAGCCGTTTTAGGTAGGTGTGGCTGACTCTGAACTTTTATAAAGAATATCTCTTTGGATTTGAGACTTTAGTCTTTGCAACTTTACAGATCTTCTTTATGCACCAAGAGCTTGTAACACTCCAAAGAGAAAGGAAAATTTGAAATCGCATCATATGACCCCTTTAATGCTGGCAGCGTTTGTCACACGCAGGTGAACTGACAAATATTGTCCATTATGCCACCTTTTTTTTTTTCAGGTGTTATCTTCCGACCACCCTCTGTCACGTGCTTTGATAGATGATGGGCAGCACATTCTACTGTAATGTAACCGTGTTCCCCTCCTACTGTCACACACACATATGCATATAACATGCAGTAAAAATGTAGTTTTCATAAAGTAATCTTAAAGGTTAAATATACCTCTAGTTTTGATAATTTAAATAGGCATTTGAGGTTTGGACAAAAACTCATGGCAATGTGTTTTTGTGTATCTTATTATTATTTATTTATTTATTAACAGCACTGAATGGTGATTGTGAAACAGGGACTACCTAACTTAACTAATTTCACAATAAAATCATATATTTTTCGTGTTAACTCAGGTCTATTTTGACTAAGTGCAATGGACCATTGCTTAATTCAGCGTGAGCGGTCCAGCAAAAAAACGGTCACAGTTGCTCTGCATCGGCGTGCAGTGTGAATGCTGTACTCTGTTAACAGATTAGAAAAAAATATGCTCTGCTTCGGCTCTGCTTACACGTCCAGTGCGAAACAGGTGGCGGAGAAATGCTAAATCTATTAATTCCATTCTAACAGCGGCATAGATGTAAAGGACTTTAGGAAGTTATTTGGGGTTCAGGCGTCAAAAAGTAACAAACAAATAACTAGCTGGATAAAAATTATTTTAATTAAATCTATTTGTTTGTGCTATTAATAGCTGTATACAAGCAATAATTACAGTAGGCTAACACAGATTACTCAAAGATGTGATGAGAGGATTTCTCCCTTTACATCTAAGATATTATGATGGACAAGAGCCTCTGTGATGAAGAAGAGAACTGTTCAGTTCAAAGTTAAGCACAGTTAATTGTCTTATACATCAGAGATCAAAGACTATTTTAGTATTTTTCAAAAGCACTCCCAGTCATACTTACAAACATTGAAAGGACTGCCACAGTGCAGTGCTTTTCTATATTGACAGATAGATGCTAACTGACCTTGTATTGATGCCTTATTGGTGCTGTAGGCTGCTTTAGATCCTGCTCCTGTTTTAAAAAAATACAATTTAACAATGAATTCTTTAGCTAAATGTTTTGATACCTAGACTTTGTTATTCAGTACACTAAACAAAGGGCACTTACCCTCAGCAGAGAGTGATAAAGAATGATGGGAGAATCCCCATTCTCTTGGGGATGCTACTGCAAATTGTGGAAATAACATAAAAAAAAATGTAATTCTGTACAGTTTGTGAAAATCACAATGATACTGTGCTTGAGCAACCATTACCATTCAATTAAATTTTGCACATACTTTTTTTGGCTTTAGAAACAACCCTTTTTGGGGCAAATTTGAGGGGCTTTGGCGGTGGTGGCAGCTCGTGATAATCAGCATCAGGGGCCTCGTTTATAAAATGTTGCGTATAAACCGTCCTAAATTTGTTCTAAGATAATTTCTCAAAAGTGCGTAAGTGCGATTCAGAGAAAACGAACGTGCGCACAAAAACACGTGCGTACGCCTCTCTTCCAGATGTGACATTTATAAATCGCAAATGATCTTGAAATTGTGCGCAGCTGGCTGGTGTCAGATCTCCGCCTTGTAAACGCCCCCTAATTAATATCATTACCATATAAAAGAGCACACGCCAATATCCGAATTTGTAGGCCTGAGAATGACGAGCACAAAGAAAAAAAAAAACTTTACAGAGTCTGAAATTGAGGTCCTGCTGGCAAAGGTAGAGGTTCGTGCGGGGACAATTTTTGGAAGTCTCTCCAGTGGGATTTCACACAAAACAAAATTTGTGGCATGGCAGTGTGTAGCGCAGGTGGGCAACAAAGGTCCCTAAAAGAAGTAAAAAAAAAATGGTCTGACTTGAAATTACAGTCCAAAAACCGTGTTGCACGACACAGAAGCAATGTGCAGGCCACAGGAGGTGGAAGTGGCACTGTATCCCTCACACCGGAGGACAACCGAATAGCTGCCATCATGGGTGAGACTTCTGTTGTTGACATTTGTGCAGAAGGTGATACAGATATTTTGTCTGCACCAGCTTCAGAAGGTATGCTGGCATGTGATAAGTTCTAGATTATCGAAAACCGAGTGTTGTTTTGATTGTGCAATTTTATTACTGTAGATGATGAACATTTACAAAGGAAAACAGCCCCTAGTAGATCTGTCTCCCAAACTGCGACAGCATCAAGTAACACTCCCGTTCAGGAGGAATCTCCCAGGCCATCAACATCCACCTCGAGCTGTCCTAGCCAGGGGAGAGTGCTATCTGTGGCCGTCCTGCAATCACAGAAAGAGCTGAATCAGTCAGTTTGTGATGTTGTGACTGAACTGCGCCAGGTGCGACAGTCCCTGGTTCAGATGAACCAGACTCTGTGCGCTCTTGTTGACTGTTTGAAAAAATGGTGTGTGTGAATAAAAGTTTCGAGTTTGAAATACTGTAAAGTTTGTTTCTCTACTGCTTCTCATAATTTTGATTTGTTGCAAGGCAGCTGTATAGAACTACACACACTGGTATAAAATATAAAGCATAAATAATGTAATGTAGCCTATTAGATTATGTAATGCAAGGTATTACTTGCATGGTGTGGTATTCTAAAAAAACAAAAATATTTTTCCATAAAACGGGTGGTCTTACCTGTTGAAATAACCTGTGGATTAACTGCCGTCTTCTCATGATCGCAACAGCATGTGCGTTCCAGTCAGCGGGTAGTGGAAGGGGATCCTCTGGAACATCCATGCGCATTTCCTCTTCTGGTAGCCCAACCCCATAACTCAAGCAGATATTGTGCAGAACACAACAAGCCAAAACAATTTGGCACACTTTGACTGGATCATATAGGAGTCTCCCGCCCGATGCATCCAGACATCGCCACCTTCCCTTTAGGAGCCCAACTGTGCGCTCCACAACTGACCGGGCGCAGGCATGGGACATGTTATAGTGGCCTTCTTCAGCTGTCTGTGGGGGTGAGAAGCCATGGCTTCAGAGGATAACTTCGGTCACCTATAATTATAATAAATCCTATAATAGATATATAATACCTATAATAAATATAATTATTTTTGAACACGAAAATGGAATAACAGCTAAACACAA
>NW_015558687.1:42958-49948 GCF_001515605.1 Sinocyclocheilus anshuiensis | reverse complement strand
TTGAATGGAAATTTTTCCTATTAACATACACATATTCATGTGCATGAGGTGCTCGTATGGCAACGTGAGTGCAATCTACTGCACCTAGGACATTGGGGAATCCTGTTTGGCACACAAAATCATCCATAACATGCTGCTGCTCCTCGGCAGTGTATGGGAACTTTATGTACCGAGTGGACAATCGGATGATGCCTTGAAGCACAGCTGGCATAAGTCTACTCACAGATGGCTGGGATATTCCTGATCGGTCACCAATCTCTCTTTGAAATGTTCCCGTGGCCAGGAACCCAAGCACGGAGAGCACCTGTACCTCGACAGGTATGGCCTGGTTGGAGTTGGTGCGTCTCTGTATATTAGGGCCTATCTGGGCACAAAGATGTAACAGTGCAGCTCTTGGCAAACGGTACCTGCTTATCAACCATTCGTCGCCATACGCAAAGAAATCTGCCCGATCTCTAAAAACGCGTTGTCTTCTCATTGCACGGTTTGCAATATCTTCAAGAAGCGCTAATGCTGCCATTCTGCCTCTTGCAAACTACTTCATCATAGGCCATTTTATAGGCCATAGATGCACAGAAATTATTAACATGCGTGGACCCAAATTATTTAATAATGTGTAATTATTAGTATAACTGCTCAAATGTGCCATTAATGTACTGACACAAAAATATATAATGTATTTTATACAAATATAACTGATGTAAATGACAAAAACAACGTTTAAGGCTGATGTCTCTATTCATTTTCACAGAAGCAAAGCAGCAGATGTTATAAATAAAAGCAGTTAACAATGTTATTGAATAGAATATATTAAAACCATTATTGCACGACATTGGCCCATTCTTATAGACTACACAGACAAAATAGTCGGAGATGCGTTTATGCATTTTTTTTTCTATTTTACACATTAGTAGTAAATCAAGACTTCGCAAGTTCTCTTGTAAAATAAAATAATAAAAAAACATGGAATAAACTGTGTACAGAAAGCGAGTATAGACTATAAAGAACTCTCAACATTAGGCTACTAAAAAGGTCAGTTTAATATAGCAAAAACTCCCGTTAATAAAAAATCTGACTACACTGCATAATTAATCTCTTACACTGCATCTTCGTTGCTTATGATGAATTCGGTGCTTGCACGTACACCGCTTTTATTGTTATTGCAGCTTAGATGTTCAAATAGCTGCAGTACTCCGACTTTGCCACAAGGAAAAGTGCGTACGCCTGCTCAGACCCTGACGTGGCGGTAAGTACTTTTCCACGTCAAAGACCGTTTTTATAAATATGAACGTTGCCGTGGATTTTAGTGTACGCACACTCTAAGATCACATCTGTGCGTACGCATGTTTTATAAATGAGGCCCCAGATTCCTCAGAATCAGTCTGATCAAATTTAGGATTTCGTCTGGGAATGAGAGCAAGCATAAAGTACTTAGATAGTATAGTGTTTAGTTTCCATTTATCTGAAACATTAAATCTTACTTTCTCTTTCTTTGATGAGACTCTGGCTCTGTTTCCATGCCTGAGCCCCTTTCAGCCCGAATCAGGCATTCATGGGCCTTGTCATATGTATCTGAAAAAAAATTTAAATTCATTGGTTTATGTTTGCAAATTAATTTAGTGCATTTAGTGTTTTGAAATTCATTTGAAACACTCACTTTTTGTCTTTAGTAATATAAATTGGTGTATGTCCCATGTTTCAGTGTTTGGCTTTTCGTGTAATATTACCGCCTTTCTTATTCTCTCTTGGCTCTTATATGGAGGCCAATAGCATCCATCTTTGGTGCACCAGCTTTCTGAGATGACAGCTAAGCTGTCATCTTCATTTGGAAAATTCACTACAGCAAACATTAAACTGTGAACAAAAAAATGGGTTACTCAGTTTCACAAAATAGTTCACAAACTTAAAATTTCAACATATCTTATACCATACATACCTTTATACAGACAACTGTAGGAGCTAAACTCTTTACACAGTTTCCTTGAAAAAGGAAAAACAAATAAATCAAACCGATGCCTCACATCCTACAAATGAAGTAATGGCATCCCAGCAAAGTCATTTTTGTATGGAAGTAAAACAAACTTCCGCAGCACGTTTGTGGCTTGGGTGATAAAAAGTTCTTCCTTCAAGCCAGAGAGAAGGAAAATGCCTAGCTGTGATGATGGCAGGGGATAGACAAAAAGATCTGTCTTGTTCCTAAATGTTTTGAACACAATGAAAGTTTCTCCATATTCCTGCACAACCAGGTTTTGCACTACAACAACATCCTTGTTCTTCAGTTGGACACAATTATTGCCAGTGGATGTCTGCACAGAGAAGTGAGTGAACTGCATTTCTGTGTACTGCTCTTTTACATTTAGTCCATTTGGGACTGGGCCGTTGTCATGTTGCTTTTGTAGGGTTTTCTCTGTGTCTGACTGTGTTGTTTTCATAGCCTCTCTTTCTGATAGTCGCCGTACGACTTGTTCTAAAGGCTTGTTTGGTTTTCTGATCATTCTTTTTAACTGGCCAAGGTAATTTTCAAAGGGAAAGCAAGAAATGTTGTCAAGCACACTAAATGCTTGCACGTCGTGAATTAAATGAGTTAAGCCATGTGTAAGCCATATGTTATTTGTTTATATAGATGTGGAATAAATAAATCATTGTGTGTGTTAAGCAATTGTAAAATAATTATAAAAGTAAATAATTTAATATGTGTATTATATTTGATATTGACAATGATGTCATTTCCGGCAAGGACCGTTAGTTTTTTGTGATGCAATATTGGAGCGAAACAGTTTTTTGACCATGTAACATTTTTCCAGTTAATTTTGTTATTAAACTTTACCTAAAGAAAGTTTCTGGACTACGGAATGTTATTCGAGTTCAAATCACGCTCACACATGAAGAAGAAGCAAGAAAGATTAAAATTTAAACGGATTGCTATTACAAAGAAAGTCAAGAAACACGCTGTGAATATGGAAAACAAACGTGAAAGTGCGCGGACGGCGCGCATTTGAATCGACGGCAAAGACATCTTCAAGGAAATCAACGTCTGCGAATGAGCACTGAAATGTTTCACGATCGTGGACTATGTGTAGTGGACAGTAGGGTGACCATACGTGCCATTTTCAAATCCTGGCCAGGACGTGTCCTGGGAAAATGGCACGTATGGTCACCCTAGGGACAGTATCTCCGCCTGTCATATTCTCCTGTGGATTTAAAACTGCGTCACAGAGAAGAACGTCGCTACTTGTTAAAGTTCTGCTCTTTGAATGAGGTAATGGACTTTAAAATCAGCTATAAAATGGACGCAATGCATGTTTGAAGAAGCTGAAATGCATACGATTGATACAGAAAGGTATTGTGCGTACTTTTAATCGTCTGCAAGCAGTTTGTGCATTGATGGAATTTAGATGGCTGAAGAGGGAGAGGACGTTGCAGTTTTTGAACACAAGAGGGCGCCTAAACCCACTGAAAGAGCGTTAGAAGAGCAGCTTCACAGACGCATTGGACTAAGAAGAGCGAAATTATCTGCTCTTACCAGTAAAAGCAAAGCCATTGAAAAGTTGATGATTGATGAGGAAAATCTGCAGAATGTACAAGAGTTGATGCAACTTGACTATGCACAATTGCTAACCGAGTTTACGGCGTTAAATTTGCAAGTTCAAGATCTTTTGCCTTAAGATGAAAAGATTGCAGATCAACAAAATTGGTTTCAGCCTAAAATGGATTCCCTGAGACTTTTTGACAAGAAAACAGAAAACTGGATAGCTGCTGTGGGTGATAAAAAAGGCCAAACTGACAATTTTGATATGGAGGATGATGTTAGTCCTCACGACAGTGCCTCACAGGTATCTGCAAACAAGAGTGAATCTAAAAAGAGGCATGATTCAGATGTTGAAAGTGGATCAGTTTCCTCCTCAGTATCATCAGCTTGTGCACGAGAAGAATCAAAACATGCAGCTCTGCTAGCAAGGGCAGCGTCCCTAAAGAAGAAACAACAACTTGAAATTGAAAAGATGCAGCTCAGAGCAAAAATGGAGGAACTTGAAATAGAAACAGCTCTTGCAGAAAGCAATGCTAAATTAAAGGTCCTGAAAGAGTATGAATGATCAGATGAAGGCAGAAGAAGCGTACAATCTACGCCAAGAAGGGGAATCCACCAGAAGCAATCAGAGCTGAAAACAGAGCAGAGTAATGATTCACCAGGTCATTCATCTTTGGGGAAAAGTAAAATGAAGGCCATCTCAAATCCAGTGTTACTTGCACCAACATTAGACACATCAGGAGCCACAGGCCACAGTAATCGTCAAGCAGATGACAGCATTATTCAAATTATGCAGAAGCAGACTTGACTGAATTGCTTGTGAAACAGCAAAGACAAATTCAGCTTCCAAGTAGACATCCAAGTGTTTACTGGTGATCCACTGACTTTAAAATCCTTCATCAGGTCCTTTGAACATACCATAGAACACAACATTCTACACATTAAGGAGAACCAAAAAAGTACAAAAGAGGTTGAAACAAAAGACCAGAAGATCTCATGTGCCCAAGTCTCCCTTAACCACCAGTCAAGTGAGAACACAGAGTCTGGAGGAGATAACTGCGTGCTATCAATAGTGCCAGTAAAAGTCAAGTCGAATAAGAGTGACAGATATGTAGAAACATATGCTTTCCTGGATGCAGGAAGTACAGCTACATTTTGTACGGGGGAACTGCAAAGGAAACTGAACCTGAAAGGGAAGCCAACTCAAATTCTACTAAGCACTATGTGTCAAAATAAGCCAGGAGAGCAGAAGTTAGTAAACAGTTTCATCCTCACAGACTTGGAAGTGTGTGCACTGGAAGACACAAAGTATTATGAGCTACCTAAAGTCTTCACACACAGCAGTATCCCTGTTAAAAACGAGAACATTCCCAAACAAGAACACATAAAAAAATGGCCATACTTAAGCGAAGTAAGCATACCTAGTATTGATGCAAATGTAGACCTTCTGATTGGAGCCAACAATTCAAAGGCAATGGAGCCATGGTACATCATAAACAGCCAACAGGGTGGACCTTATGCTGTGAAAACTGCACTGGGCTGGGTGGTGAATGGACCCATCAAGAAAGAAAGCAACACTGCAGAAAAGTCCAAACTGCCACATCATACAGTTAATCGTCTCTCAGTGGTGGAGATAGAGCAATTGTTGATTCAACAGTACAACACAGATTTTCCAGAACGCCACTATGAAGAGAAAGAGGAAATGTCAATGGAGGACAAACAGTTCATGCAGTCAGTGCAGGAAAAGACTAAGTTTGAAAATGGGCATTACTGTGTAAGACTACCATTGAGAAATGAAGCAATCAAAATGCCAAACAATCGATGTGTTGCCGAACTGTGTGCTGCTAACCTGAAAATAAAGCTTCAAAAGAATTCAAGTTTGCTTGAAGATTACTGTAGCTTCATGAAAAGTATAATAGAGAAAGGATACGCAGTTAAAGTTCCCCCAGAACAGCTTGTTCGCAACGACAACAGAGTCTGGTACATACCACACCACGGGGTGTACCACCCAAAGAAAAACAAAATAAGAGTGGTTTTCGATTGTACTGCTTCGTTTCAAGGCATGTCTCTGAACAGCCAATTGCTACAAGGTCCGAACCTCACAAACACACTCATTGGTGTCCTTACCAGATTTAGGGAAGAACCAATAGCCATGATGGCAGATGTGGAGTCGATGTTCCTGAGGTGAGGGTTCCTGAGGAGGACGCAGATCTGCTTTGTTTTCTTTGGTGGCCAGAGGGCAATTTGAATGCACCTATAGAAGAATTTAGGATGATGGTGCACTTATTCGGAGCCGCTTCGTCACCTAGCTGCGCCTCTTATGCACTGAAAAGGACTGCAGAGGACAGAAAAGAAGTAGCATCTCCAAAGGCTGTTGAAACAGTTATGCACAATTTTTACGTGGATGACTGCTTGAAATCTGTATCTACAGAACAAGAAGCTATTGACTTAGCAAGTGATGTTCGGAAGTTGTGTGCTGAAGGAGGTTTCTGCTTAACCAAGTGGGTAAGCAATAGTAGGAAAGTACTATTTTTCATTCCAGAAGAACAAAGGGCCAGTGGAGTAAAGGACCTTGACTTGGATCAGGATTCTCTGCCAATCGAGAGAGCACTCGGCATGCAGTGGTGTACAGAAAATGACACCTTCACATATAACATCAAGGTACAGGAGAAACCATTGAGTAGGAGAGGTATTCTCTCGGTTGTTAATTCAATTTATGACCCTCTTGGTTTTCTGGTGCCACTCATCCTACCAGTCAAGCTCCTTCTGAGGGATATGTGCAAACAAGGATATGGATGGGTTGAAGAGATTGAGGGCAAGCGAGCTGATCAGTGGGTCAGATGGCTAGAAGATCTAAATCACCTCTCAGACTTTCAGATCAAAAGGTGCATAAAACCAGAGAAGTTTGGTAACACAAGAGAAGCGCAACTGCATAATGACTCTGATGCCAGCGAGAGTGCGTATGGCACAGCAACTTTCCACTACAGCAGTCAGTTTTCTGGACGGACAGCACTACAGTGCTCAGCTACATTGGCAATGAGAGTGCACGCTTCAAAACATTTGTAGCAAACAGGATCTCACTCATACGAGATGCTACTACTCCATTACAATGGAGGTTTGTCAAGACATCACAAAACTCTGCAGATCAAGCTACAAGAGGTCTTAAAACAAAGGACTTTGTTAAAGTAGAAACTTGGATTAAAGGACCTGACTTTTTGTTGAAACCAGAGGAAGAATGGCCACAAAGCCGAGATCAAATGACTCAAGGTGCACAACAAGACCCTGCTGTGATTGGCCAGCTATCCAGTGCGTTATGATTGGCCGAATCCCTCAAGTGTGTGACGGAAATGTTACGCCCCTTACCATATTGTGATGATGCCCTCTCCGGCCGGAGCGATGAGACAAAAACATGAAAACCCATTATAAACGAGGCATTCGTTGCATCCAGTGGGGACATAATT
>NW_015558687.1:33914-41601 GCF_001515605.1 Sinocyclocheilus anshuiensis | reverse complement strand
AATGGGCATTACTGTGTAAGACTACCATTGAGAAATGAAGCAATCAAAATGCCAAACAATCGATGTGTTGCCGAACTGTGTGCTGCTAACCTGAAAATAAAGCTTCAAAAGAATTCAAGTTTGCTTGAAGATTACTGTAGCTTCATGAAAAGTATAATAGAGAAAGGATACGCAGTTAAAGTTCCCCCAGAACAGCTTGTTCGCAACGACAACAGAGTCTGGTACATACCACACCACGGGGTGTACCACCCAAAGAAAAACAAAATAAGAGTGGTTTTCGATTGTACTGCTTCGTTTCAAGGCATGTCTCTGAACAGCCAATTGCTACAAGGTCCGAACCTCACAAACACACTCATTGGTGTCCTTACCAGATTTAGGGAAGAACCAATAGCCATGATGGCCGATGTGGAGTCGATGTTCTATCAGGTGAGGGTTCCTGAGGAGGACGCAGATCTGCTTTGTTTTCTTTGGTGGCCAGAGGGCAATTTGAATGCACCTATAGAAGAGTTTAGGATGATGGTGCACTTATTTGGAGCCGCTTCGTCACCTAGCTGCGCCTCTTATGCACTGAAAAGGACTGCAGAGGACAGAAAAGAAGTAGCATCTCCGAAGGCTGTTGAAACAGTTATGAAAAATTTTATATGTGGATGACTGCTTGAAATCTGTATCTACAGAACAAGAAGCTATTGACTTAGCAAGTGATGTTCGGAAGTTGTGTGCTGAAGGAGGTTTCTGCTTAACCAAGTGGGTAAGCAATAGTAGGAAAGTACTATTTTTCATTCCAGAAGAACAAAGGGCCAGTGGAGTAAAGGACCTTGACTTGGATCAGGATTCTCTGCCAATCGAGAGAGCACTCGGCATGCAGTGGTGTACAGAAAATGACACCTTCACATATAACATCAAGGTACAGGAGAAGCCATTGAGTAGGAGAGGTATTCTCTCGGTTGTTAATTCAATTTATGACCCTCTTGGTTTTCTGGTGCCACTCATCCTACCAGTCAAGCTCCTTCTGAGGGATATGTGCAAACAAGGATATGGATGGGATGAAGAGATTGAGGGCAAGCGAGCTGATCAGTGGGTCAGATGGCTAGAAGATCTAAATCACCTCTCAGACTTTCAGATCAAAAGGTGCGTAAAACCAGAGAAGTTTGGTAACACAAGAGAAGCGCAACTGCATCATTTCTCTGATGCCAGCGAGAGTGTGTATGGCACAGCAACTTATCTGGTACTTACAAATGAACAAAATCAGAAACATTGTTCCTTGTTGATGGGAAAGTCAAGAGTTAGCCCACTCAAACAAATCACAATCCCTAGACTTGAGCTGACAGCGGCAACCATAGCCGTCAAAGTAGACAAAATACTAAGACAAGAGCTTCAAATTCCACTACAGCAGTCGGATTTCTGGATGGACAGCACTACAGTGCTCAGCTACATTGGCAATGAGAGTGCACGCTTCAAAACATTTGTAGCAAACAGGATCTCACTCATACGAGATGCTACTACTCCATTACAATGGAGGTTTGTCAAGACATCACAAAACCCTGCAGACCAAGCTACCAGAGGTCTTAAAACTTTGTTAATTGTTAAAGTAGAAACTTGGATTAAAGGACCTGACTTTTTGTTGAAACCAGAGGAAGAATAAGCCGAGATCCGAGATCAAATGACTCAAGGTGCACAACAAGACCCTGAAATCAAAGGTGAAATCAAAGTCAATGTTCTCAACATTAAAGAAAGCAAGGACACTGTAAGCAAGCTAACTGATTACTACTCAAGCTGGTTTCGTCTAAAAAAGGCAGTGGCATGGATGATAAGACTCAAAGAAACACTTTTACAATTATGTAAAGCAAGAAGACAGTTCCAAGAGTCCATTGCACAATCAGAGAAAGACCCAGAAAAACAAGTATCCCTTCTACAGGAGCAAATGCAAAAATACAGATCAACAATGGAGAAAAAGTCATTGAGCCTGGAAACCCTAAATCAAGCAGACATTCAGCTCATTCAATTCGGTCAAAAACAACAATTTCAGGATGAAATTGAGGCTCTGAGAAAGAATATTCCCGTTAAGAAAAGAAGTCAGCTGTTCAAGCTTGACCCTGTACTTCAGGATGGGATACTAAGACTGGGAGGTAGGCTCAACAGAGCAGCCATGCCAGAGGAATCCAGACATCCCGCAATCCTCTCAAAATGCTCTAGGATTTCAACTCTCATTCTAAATGATATTCATCAAAGATGTGGACACTGTGGTCAAAACTACATGCTATCTACTCTCCGACAAAAATTCGGGATCCCCCAAGCCAACTCAGCAATTCGAAAACGTATCCATAAATGCGCTGATGCAATATTGGAGCGAAACAGTTTTTTGACCGTGTAACATTTTTCCAGTTAATTTTGTTATTAAACTTTACCTAAAGAAAGTTTTTGGACTATGGAATATTATTCGAGTTCAAACCACGCTCACACATGAAGAAGAAGCAAGAAAGATGAAAATTTAAACGGATTGCTATTACACCATGCATGTTGTAAGTTATGGTTTCTTTTACCATACAGGCGGCTGCAGTGGACCACAAACAAAACCAGGAGGTTTCCTGCATAGTCTGCACACAAGGAAGGACTTAGAAAGATGGTCATGGCAACTGCAAGCAGCATGAAGTTTTCATACATTGCCTTTGGCATATTTCCCTTTAAACAGACAGGTGCAGTGTACAAGACAAATGTACAGAATTCAGTAGCTTTCCAGCGATCTGACTCAAGTAGAGATCTCGGTTTTCTGTTAATTTCTGATGGAGTGTGAAGACGTAGCTCTGTCAGTTGTGAAGAAACATTTCAGACAAACGTTGGACCTAAACGAGTCTTCAGTGGCCCTTTCTGCCACAGAGATATCAGTTTGCGTGTAACTCCCAGACACACAAGGTGCATGTAGTCAAGAGGAAATGATGTCACCAAACCAATGGACAGTGATTCTAAAGGTGTTTTCCCAATGTAGTGTGAGTCCTCAGTAAAATAATCAAAATTGTCATGATTGGTCCTCAGACAGGCTGTTGTTTCTGGGAAGGTCATCCGGTTATTCTTGTAAACTCCCTTTTGAGTACATTTGTCACATCCGTAGTAACCATTGTGACCTTTAGAATGTCTGATGAAGGCCCTTGCTGGTGCATCGCAAACGATGGCAGAGATCTGGACTTTAATATTTCTGTCTTCACAAAAGACACCTTCTTTTTCAAGATGCTGCATTTCCTCAATAAAGTCTTGTAAGAAATCAAGACTGGTTGGTTTCCTCTCCCCAAAAAACATCCCAATGACAAATGGCAACTTGCTTGTCTGGACCCCTTCTTTGTGGTTTTCGACTAGGCCTAAAATAGGCCAGAATTGAGAGTTTGAGCTCTTGTATAGAGGAAGGCCATCTATATTGACTTGCAGGGACACTGACTCAGACCACATTGGATGAACTAATGTTGTGAAGTGAGACAACAGACCATGTTCAATGCCAGCATGAAAATAAGTTCCCCCAGGGACTTCTTTCATTTCCACCACTGATTTTGTTTTCAACAAAGTCCGTGAATCTTTGGGAAGGCCTAATTCAGGTAATTTAGTGCACACAATTTTGAGAAGTTCAGTCAGTGATGAATGTGGAATTTGTTTCCTGACAGCCCAATCAGAAAGTAATGCTCTGATATCATCCTCATCTGTGCTGTCATCATTGCTCTCCTCTGTGTTCCCAAAGCTCTCACTAGCTCTTCCCTCACTGCTGCTTTGTGTGCAATCATCCACAGACTTCACTCTATTTGTGGATTCTGGTGTTGTAGGAGCCAATTGCTCTAAATTGCTTATGTTATGACAGTCAAGTCTTTCCTCAGTTCTTTCATTTGTTTCTACAGATACTGACTTCAGTTTTTTTAAAATCTTGCTCAACTCCTCTTTGAATTTTTCTACGTTTACTACGATGAACACTTCTGAATATATCTGTAAAGGAAATCAAATGATATATCAACACTGGGATGTTGATGATCATGTTGTATAACAAATAATTGCTTAAGTATGTTCACATTATTGCTGTGAAAAATTTTTGGTTGTAAAAGTTTGCAAATGCATCAGCTGATGCGGTCTCAGCCATAGCACATCAATTATTTAAATGTATACACTCATTGCCCCATTATTATTGATTCTTCTTTTTTGGAAACAATATAAGCTTATATGAGGGTCTCCAGGAGAAACTTCCAGAGATGAGAATCGATGTGCCCCATGGATGCATCACTATAAAATGTAACATCACTACAGCTGTTGTTGACCATAGCAAGAGCTGATGTGACAGTAGCTCTGTAGCTATACTGATAAGCAATGCTTAGATGGTTAGATTTATCTTTAGCAATCCACGTAGGAAAATTTTAGCTTGACACAACAGCTGCACAAATAGACAGGCATTAGGAAATTTAAAAAAAAATCGAAATATGAGGTATTTATCCAAATGTATATAAGCCCTGTGAAGCATGTAAATAATGACATCTTCCAGACTGATATCAACCTGATACACAAACTGCTAGAGATCCTGGGTGTGGGAGGTGTTGTAATATAATTCTTTAACAGATGAACTGTTAGCTAGTTATTAGTTGGTGAGGGAGACCTACAGGGGAGAGGATAACCATCACAGGGTTGACCTGTGTTGCAGGTCAGATCTGTTGAAAAAACTGGTTTAATTTGTCCCTTTGTCCCCTCTACTATTCCTTATGGCACTCCTTAGCTCTCCTAAGCTGTTTTCTCCACTCCTTCTGTGCACCCTTCTTAACATCCATGCTGTCACCCTGTTGATCCAAGGTGTGTTGCTATTGAACACAGTGAACCTTCAACACTCTCTTCACAAAACCTGATGTAACTGGTTATACACTGAGTGAAACCCTCAGTGTCATCCCTGTAATCTTCCTGAAAAAAACTGCCAGTCAGTTATCCTGTAGCACTCCATCATCTCTGGATTAGAACATTGTTGAGAGAAAGGGGGTGGGTTTTGACTCAGACTGTGAAGTAGTCTTTAAATATTGTAGATAACTCGTATCGTACTTCCTAGACATGCCTTGGCAACCATTTACAGCACCTTAGCATCCATATAGTAAAATGAAAGACATATCTTGGCACCAGTACATTGTAGAGAGATGTGGGTGGGCTCTTTTCACTCAAACTGTCAGCAACCTTGAAGTATCACCATGGTAACTGTGTAGCCACACCCTAGCTACCATTTACAGCAACGTGAACAAGCTCTACCTTTGCAACAGAACATCGTACATGTACTTGGTGGGTTTGGATTTGAATTGGAAAATGAAGGTAAAAAAAACAGCCTATATTTGGATAGCTATCCCATTACTAAAAACACATGAAGTGACCAAATGTAAATATTCCCGATAAGTCCCGGATGATTGTGAGCACAACATAAATAATAATAGTAATAATAAAATGCATCACTGGGAACACCTTTAAGTGACACTAAAAATATTACTTACCTTGAAATAAAGGATGGCAAGAAAAAACAAAACAAAGTGCAGAAGTCAGTGGATGATCCAAAATCTAAAAATAATAAAAGGAATATATTACTAACAGTTAAGCACAACGCCACAGTACAGTCCTTAGCAAATGTTGAATTATTCATGCAAATTAAGCTAACATGAATATCTAAAATAAAATTTAAAATGAAACCCCCTGATATGACTGTAAAGCGATTTGGGTCTACAATAGTAGTGCTATATAAATGCCTCATGTATACATTCATGCAACACTAAGAATGTACCTTAAAACATCTTAAAGATAAGGATGCCAATGATCTGTTTGCAGACAATGAAAAGAGCGAAAATGAGACATGACTGACTATTGTAATATTCAGAGACGGGTTAACGGGCCAACTGGGCACGTGCCTAGGGCACTAGACCAGAGGGGGTGTAGCCGAAATACCTCTTATCCCGTTGTACGAATAAAAAAGTATTCATTGTTCATCAATAATTATTGATTGATCAGTATTAACATAGCAAATCAGAGATGCAGAATGTAAGTTGTTTTTTTTAAAGAACTATCTCTTAATATCTTAAGACATGGCTGCATGAAGACTTTAACTGATCTAAACCCAAATACTGAGAAGTGTCTGACAGTCAGTCAAAAATATACTTACATAGCTAAAGACATTCAGCGGTTGAATGGCTGTTAGAAGAACCTTTGGAGTTTTTTTAGCTGCTGTTGAAACAAAAGCAAAAGAGAGAAAAAGACAAAACATGACTGAGCAGATATTGTATAAGCTGGTGTTCTAACAAATAATGCTGATCTGTCAGATTATGCTACCAACCAACAAACCAACCAACCAATTTTTAATTTTTTTTTACCCATGTTATTTTAGATTCCAATTTTGATACCACAGCAAAAACTACTAACTATTAAAACTACTATTAATTTAGGGACATTTCCATTAACTCTAAAACACAACACAATGAAGTAAAAAAATTCTAAATACATGTAAAGTACCTGCAAAAAACTCTCATATTGGTAGGATTGTCCATTTCCTCCATGAACTCTCCATCTTCCATTGTATTCCGACAACCAATCAGGAACAGAGCATATGCACTCAAAGCTTTACCATCATCAGACTTGATCTGAGACCACTTTAAAGCTTTATCAATATAAGCACTTGCTATGATTAGCTCATCTCCATAATGCCTTTGGAGCAATCGTTTTGCTTCCTTGAAACCTCTGCTTGATGGCATATATTCACAGATTCTTACTAACTCTTGTGGCTCTCAGGCGGTGTATTGTTCTAGGTCAGGGGTAGGCAAATTCGGTCCTAGAGAGCCGCAGTCCTGCAGAGTTCAGCTCCCTTTAAGACCTCTCTCTCTCTCGGCGCAAGCGCCAGCTTGTGTGTGCTTGCGCTTGTAGCCAAGCCTATGAGAAAACGCGCTATTTTCCACACAGAGTTAAGATGTCAATAAAAATCGTATAATTGATTATTATTATTGTTATTGTTAGTGTTTTAAGTATGGCCTAACATTAACATGAGAGACACTGAGATGAAAGAGCTCTCAGTCTTAGGGGATTTGCTCAATTAGGGCAAATGACGTCACACAGTTTTAACGGAATTTAACGAAATTTAACGGCGCTGACCATTGGACTAGCATAAAAAAAGAAAGAAAGACAGAAAGCCATTGACAATGTGTCACATTTCAAAGCGTCTGTTATTTAGTGATTAAAATTGCCTTAGAAGGCTTAGACAAACGAAATATTCCCTCAAACTGTTAGTCCTTGTTAATACTTGAATTAGATTGTATTATTTGCTTTCTTTATAGTTTTAGATGTCATTTATATTTGTAGTTATAAGTTTTAAAAGTAATTTAAATAAAAGTTAATAATTAAAAAGTACTTACCACAGGAAAACTGGAAGTGCGCTCTAGCGATCCAATCAGAAAGGAGTCCGGCTGTGCGCGTGCTGGGCACAGACTTCAGCTTATATGCGGCCAGGTTATTTCGCGGGCTTTGCACGCCAGTAAGAATTTAAGTCATAAAGCAAAGTTGATATATTTTTATATAAAAAAATACATGTAGAATATATCATCATAGCTTGTATTACCCTGGCATTTAATAATAATAATAATAATAATAATAATAATAAAAGTATTTTATTTTATTAATAATTTTACATCTTTCTTTTGACTGTCATAATCCACGT
>NW_015558687.1:31387-33904 GCF_001515605.1 Sinocyclocheilus anshuiensis | reverse complement strand
AGAAAATGGCTCTGATATCCCATACAGGCCTACCTCAATCATCTATCTATATTGGACAATTATTATATGATAATTAAAATAAGCAGTTCACTCACTCAACATCCATTACGGAATAAATTATTTAGCTAAATTGTTTTGCTACTTTCATATTTATTTTTTGCTGTTATTTGTGATTTTTTTGTAGCTTGCTTTATGTTCAGAGTTGAACTGTTTGTTGTGTTGACTTTCACCATGAGTTTATGATGACAGTGACAGTGTTGATGTATCAAAGCCCATTTAAAAATTATTGCTCAAAAGATATAGCAAATGCAGTACAGTGAGAGTAAAGTTTTACAATTTAATAATGCTGCAACCACACTCTTATTTACTTCGAGTCAATCATCAAGAAAAACGTCACCTACTTATACTAATTTATGACAAATAAAAGCAAAAAAAAAAAAACAATGCTGGTAAAATGTTACAGCGATTTGTATTTCATTTCCCCATACCAAATAGGCCTAAATTTAACATCATAATTCTTAATCTTAATTCATTACAGACCAAGAACTCTGCAAATGTATTAGTTTGAATGAGTTTATAATTTACATAACAAGGTGAAACACTCATATAAATCTAAGAACTTAAAATCCATGTCATTGCAATTTTACTAAAAAAAAACCAGCAAAAAAAAAAAAGAGACATCCTCTCACATTCAACAGCTTTTATTTGAAAAACACAAAACAAATAGGCTAACTGAGAAAGGGCAGGGGTTAAATTGTTAACTTATAAAATAATTAATTTAAAACTAATTTTGTAGTCATAAAAGCAAAATGTCACCTGCACCATGATGATGGTACGTAAAGTGGCATCTCAAAACTTTGTTTTTGTTTGTCATAAACCCATTTTGCTATTATTTATTTATTTATTATTCAGAGCTAGATTTTTATCGGCTTGCCACTGGTGTACCGACGGAGGCCCAGCCGATTTTGTATTGTTGTTTTTACGAACATTCAAACAATTTATTTCATTTAAAAACGTGCTTTTTATACTAAACGTTTGCTAATAATTATAACTCTCACTTTTATTCAGTGGAGCAGTGGAACTGTAAAACATAAATGTAAAAAATATTTATAAAACAAAGATGCCATAAGAGCTCAGTAGAAACCTTTTTTACAGTCTATGGTAGAAACACAGGACCCTCCGCTTGCCACTGGTGTACCGACGGAGGCCCAGCCGCGGCAAGCCGCTGGTGGCGTGCCGCCCAAAAAACGCTGGCAGACCGACAGCATTTTTTTTAGACTGGTCGGCTTGCCGATGGTGTGCCGACGGTGGTCCGACCGTGTCAAGCCGCTGAATTTGTGCCGCCCAAAAAACGCTGGCGGACCGCCAGGTCATTTGTTTGCTGGGTATTGCCATATATTTTTAATTTATAGGCTACATTCTGGACAGAACTTTGTGATTTTTCCAAATAGCTTACTGAAATATTTTTTTCAGTGATGCTTCAATTAGCAGCATATTATGTAATGGAGTTAACGTGAAGCGGCGTTTCTCTTATCAGTGTGCGAAGAGTAACGTTAAGTGAGGAGTGGGAAATGGTCAAACCGGAGCAAAACTAGAGCAGAGTGATCACTGAATGCAGAGCGGAAAGAAATTGTTGCGCTCCACCCCATTAACATACTCTGACTGAAAAAATGTCACCACTTATAGCCTACTCCACACAGAGGTTTGTTTTGTCTAGGCGGTTCTCAACTGTTCAATCTGGATATGTATATGTAATAATGGTTGCGCCACAGAACGGCGAAAAATGTCGTCCGTCAGTGTCAAGTTAGGTGTGCTCGAAAACGTACGGAGCCGTCTGCTTTCGCGGTGCAAGATGTCATACAGTGATCGGTCTGCGCAGCGCCTGTTAGGTTTGCACAGGGCCCAGCAAGCAATAGCCGTCATTTCAACGTCTAGGTTAAGTATAGACCCGATATAGTCCGGCTATGTGTAACCCACTTCTAGCCCAAATAACCTTGAATTAGTTTTTTTGGCAAAATAACTTGTGAGATGTATGATATTCCATCATACTTTATACATTATATTCCATGAAAGCAAAGTCAACAGCGTTTACAGGGTGTTTGGTTTCATTTCTTTGACATGTTCAATACGTAGCCTGTGTGTAGCCACGATTTAGCTCGTAGTCAGAGCGGCTATCTGTAGCCCACTTATAGTCAAACCTGATTAACTGTAGTTTTTGGCCAGGCAGCGCATGAGATGGTTGATATCCCATCATGTTCTTCTACAAAGATATGTGTCATTTCATGACATGGTCTATATATAGCCGCGTTTTAGCTCTAAATTGGACGGGCTACGTGTAGTCTGCTTTTAGCCCACCAGGCGAAATCGAGGCAATCTGTGGTCTAATTTTAACGGCTTGGCTATAACCCTATACCAGTAACCAGACCAGCTATGAGCATAAATAATAACCCAAAATAGGCTTAAAACTGTTTACATGCAATTTTCGCCCACGCAGCTTCTTATCAAATGCAAGTAAAC
>NW_015558687.1:30068-30679 GCF_001515605.1 Sinocyclocheilus anshuiensis | reverse complement strand
GCGGGTCACTATCAACTACGATCTGCTCCCTTCACTAAAATGTCACAGTTCCTAAACATGATAACAAATAATATAGATAAATAATGAACACGTCAAAATGAAAGCACAGATACTTACAAGACCAAGTAGGAATGTCCTTTATCATTTGTTGTTTGCCTGCTGCTCTCCGACAAGTAAACTTAGTGCTCTCTCATGTAAAAAAAATTCAAAACACAACACTGATCTCTTAACTCTCATGTCTCGCGTTGCCAGTAGTAGGGCTACAGGAGGAGTTTCAACATCTGGAAAAGATCTGGGCAGCAATGGTAAAAAAATAAAATAAAACAAAAAACCCTCTCCAAAACAACATTTCCTCACTAAAGCTCTCATCTTTGACAAAGTCCATCATTTATTTTAATTATTTAAATCGTGGCTACATATAGACCATGTCATGAAATGACACTTCTTTGTAGATATTATTGACACTGCGAACATGATTGGATATCAACCATCTCATGCGCTGCCTGGCCAAAAACTAGTGAATCAGGTTTAACTATAAGTGGGCTACAGATAGCCACTCGGACTACGAGTTAAATCGTGGCTATGCACAGGCTGCGTATTGAACATGTCAA
>NW_015558687.1:22187-29889 GCF_001515605.1 Sinocyclocheilus anshuiensis | reverse complement strand
AGCCAAAAAACGACATGAAACCAAATTCAAGGTTATTTGGGCTAGAAGTGGGTTACACATAGCCGGACTATATTGGGTCTATACTTAACCGAGACGTTGAAATGACGGCTATTGCTTGCTGGGCTATGTGTCCGAAAAACGAAAGTTTCATAGTTCATCTCATACAACATCTCCAAGACACTACGCACCGTATGACTAGTTAGTCAAACCTCAAATCAAAGCAGGGCCGGACTGGCCATCAGGAGAACCGGGAGAAGTCCCGATGACTTTCTTCTTTCAGACGAATCCAATCGGAGTTATATTAAAAATTGTCCAGGCCCCTCCAAGCAGGCCCAGACTGGCCAGCGGGAGCACCAGGAGAATTCCCGGTGGCCTGGCGGCTGATTTGGCCCGCTGCCCTGTTTTTTTTTGTTGTTTTTTTTATTATTAATATTTTATATTTATGCATTCTCAATGTAACAAAGTGATAATTTCCGATTTTTTCATTCGATAATGAATCGATAATAAATCATAAATCGGAGAGTCTTGACTGGCAGGTGGCAGCGCTGCGCTGCGCTGCGCTGCGCTACACGAATCGGCTCATGTCTAGGGATGGGCGCTACCCCTTATTTTGTTTTCGATACGATACCGATATTTTTCAAACAATTGTAACCGGTGGGATAATGTGTATACTGAATTAACATATTTCTGCAGTCTTAAAAATTGTTATATATCTTAGCCCCGCTATTTTAAACTGTTTGATCACATTCTAGGGTTACTATTATGCATAAAAAAAACCCTTATACAACATTGATAGGAATACTGAGATCAAATACAAAAAAGTACAACCATCAACGTATTTCAAACTTGTTACTTTTTTGAATGTTATTCGTCCAATTCAATGCATATTGTACGCATTATTATTAATATTTTTGTTAAATAAACAAAACCACTGGTAAATAAAATACACCTTAGTATCGATATTTTTTGTTTGAGTATCGATACTTTCGATACTCGCGTCAGTATCGACATATCGATACTTCGGATCGATACGCCCATCCCTACTCACGTCTGTTCCGCGCTTCCGTCAAACGTTTCCGAACAGAACCGATGCGCGGAACTCGATGAAAGAGAGGAAGCGGCCAGAAGCAGTGAATTGTAGCTACATCACCTATGGTGTTATTTTAATGACAGATGTCGAGAGCGCATTATTGTAGCGCCAAAGCACATAAATATAATGTGCAAGCGCAAATCTCTCTGCTCGCAGGCGGATTTCCTTTGCTCTTGCACAAAACCGGACGCGCGCGCTCAGATACAAGCTGCTCTTGCCCAGAGAGAGTGCGCGCACTTAAAACGTGTCTCTCCTCTAGCTCAAAGTGTGCATGCTCAAACTGTGTCCTGTGCACTCGCAAATCTCTCTATGCTCATGCAAATATTAATTCTTTTCACACCTGAATTAAACGTTGTCAAAAGTTATTATGCACTTTTAAAAGGTAGTCTCAAAACAGATTTGTTCAGGGCCTTTCCTTGATTTTTTTATTGTTATATATAAACTGGTTATTGTACTTTGTTTTACTAGGCCCATTTTATCTCTTTTATGATTGTATTTTGTTCTTTTCTGTGAATGCACATATGCATCTCTCTGTAAAGTACTTTGTAAACACTGTTTCAAAAGGTGCTATATAAATAAAGCTTTAACCAATCAGACCTCCACGACTGACCGATGCAAATGCGTGAAATCTAATTGGCTGGGAGGGAAGTTAATCCGGAATTCTTTTGACAATCAAAGATGGATCTTTAATTTCTTTCCAGTTTAATAATATTGAGCAATGTTAATGAAATGTAGCCTATATTAGAAATGGCTAGGAATTGGGTGCTTGGATGATTTGTACATATAACCTCTGTCCTGGTTGGTCTCTGAGCAATTTATCAATAACAACATATATTTATAAAAACAACATATTATAGTCTATGGCTCTAAAGACTTCATATAAAAGATCACCTGCGGGCTTTCACATTGAGCAGCATTAACTACACAGAGCCGTTGTTCACTGACGAGCTGCACAAAAAATCGCGCGAATATGAACGTGGTTAAATATCGCATGCAATTTATTGTGCAGCCCTAATCTGCATGCTTTTATTTAAAGGCGTGGTCATGAAACAGGCATGGGTTGATACACAGCAAACAGTAATAGTTTGACGAAGAGTAATCCAAAGGTCTGAGATCGGCAAACAATGTCCAGAGAACTAGGCAAAAGAAGAATCCAAGACAGGCAAGAGATCAGGAAACAGGCAACCAGGAACAAAACTAGATGTGACTAGACTAGAGCTAGGAACTAGGACCTAGACAAAACTCGAAAATGGCTCCGTAGCATTGCCATCACTGACTGGCGATAAGCGCAAACAATACTCGGCTGTGAGGAAGAGGAAGTCCATGGCTTATGTAGGGTGTTTGATTGATTACCGATTACACACACAGCTGCAACCAGTGCAATGGATGATGGGAAACGGAGGGCCAGGTCCACGTGGAAGTGGAGAGACCGGGGACTGAGGTAGAGCCGGCAGTCAGGTGGAGCTGAGGACCACCACGGCAGAGCAGACGGGACCGAAGATCCCCACGGAGGAGCAGAAGACCTCCATGGCGGAGCAGAAGACCACTAGAGCAGGACAGAAGACCTCCACGGCGGAGCAGACGGAGCAGAAGACCACCAGACCAGAGCAGAAGACCACCAGACAGGAGCAGACGACCACCAGACCGGAGCAGACGAAGCAGAAGACCACCAGACCAGAGCAGAATGCCAGCAGAGCGAAGCAGAAGACCACCAGACCAGAGCAGAAGGCCAGCAGAGCATAGCTGAAGACCACCACAGCAGACCAGAGTGATCTGGAACCCATGGCAGGGACTGAGACCTAGGGAAAGCAGAGACAGACAACACAGACAGAGTATTCACGGCCCCCAGGGTTGGAACAGGAAATACATTGGACTTATTTAAAATGGCCTTGGGAATGACTGACACCGAAGATCCCCACGGAGGAGCAGAAGACCTCCATGGCGGAGCAGAAGACCACTAGAGCAGGACAGAAGACCTCCACGGCGGAGCAGACGGAGCAGAAGACCACCAGACCAGAGCAGAAGACCACCAGACAGGAGCAGACGACCACCAGACCGGAGCAGACGAAGCAGAAGACCACCAGACCAGAGCAGAATGCCAGCAGAGCGAAGCAGAAGACCACCAGACCAGAGCAGAATGCCAGCAGAGCGAAGCAGAAGACCACCAGACCAGAGCAGAATGCCAGCAGAGCGAAGCAGAAGACCACCAGACCAGAGCAGAAGGCCAGCAGAGCATAGCTGAAGACCACCACAGCAGACCAGAGTGATCTGGAACCCATGGCAGGGACTGAGACCTAGGGAAAGCAGAGACAGACAACACAGACAGAGTATTCACGGCCCCCAGGGTTGGAACAGGAAATACATTGGACTTATTTACAATGGCCTTGGGAATGACTGATAGGGCTAAAAGTTCAGTGTTGGTCTCCTTGAGAGTGACTGGATAGACAGACAGTTCAGTATTAAATGCATTGGTTGGGATAGGACTGGCAGATAGCTCAAAATCAAGGGCAATGACAGAGGCTGAAGCCGACAGTTCAGTGACAGAAACTGGCAAGACAGAGAGTTCAAAATCATTGAGGGAAACTGGACTGGCAGATAGTTCACAAACAGATTCATGGGTTGATATGGGATAGACTGACAGTTAAAAATTGGGTTTATTAACTGAAGCTGGACTGGTAGACATTTCAGTGACTGGAACTGGACAGACAGATAATTCACACTCAGATCCATTAATTGAAACTGGACAGATAGATGGTTCAAAATCAGACTCATTGTCTGAAACTAGTGACCAGACAGATAATTCAGAAACAGATTCATGAGTTGACACTGGATGGACAGACCTTTCATTATTTAACACCTTGACTGAGACTGGCAAGACAGAATTCAGGATTAGACATACTTGGGGAAACAGAACAAGCAGACAGTTCCTGATTGGTCTCTATGGCAGTGACAGGGTTAACGGAAAAGACATGGGGGTGTATTTATAGTTTCTGACAGGCAGGGTTAAAGTTTCAAAGGCAGGTTTTTGGGCTGTGACAGACAGTTCACAATCAATCCCCATGGCTGGTTCAGAACAGGGCGAGAGTTCAGAGATGGCCTTCTCGGCCGGTTAAGAGCAGGACAAAAGTTCATAAGTGGCCTCCGTAGCTGTGACAGAACAAACAGGGAGTTCACAGACGGCCTCCATAGCCGTTACAGGACAGGCAGAGAGATCACAGATGGCCTCCTTGGCCGTGACGGAACAGGCAGAGAGTTCATAGAGGGATACCACTGACACCTCTGGAGGTTCTGCAGCCACCTCTGGAGGTTCTACAGTAGTAACACCAGGAAACGGGTAGAGTTCATTAACATCCTCCTTAACAGGACAGGTACAGTGTTCATCTACGGTTCCTTCGACCGTGACATGACGGGCTGAAAGTGTATTACTGGGCGCCACCACCATACAAGGAGTTGAAGCGAGAACTGCCACCTCGGTAGGTTCAGCAGCATACGCTGCCACCTCTGGAGAAGCTGCAGCAGGCGCCTCCGTTTCTAGAGTTTCAGTGGTAGTGTATGCAGCCCAAATACACCATAAAGCGATCCCCATTGTGGGAAGCGCTACTGACAGGGGAATTAGTTCAGGAACAGGAAGGTTTGAGAGCGCTAGTTTAGGTATACCAGCTGCACGTGCTGACACCAGTGGCGAATCCTCCATGCTGGAAGCCAGTCTGGGAGATTGAAGAACTGACCTCGAAGCTCTGGGTGCAACAGACAGGAAGTGACAGGCCTCTGGACGATCAGCTGAGACGTGATGAGACTCTGGATGATCAGCTGAGACGTGATGAGATTCTGGACGATTAGCTGTGACTTGACTTGCCTCATGACGATCAATGGTGACTTGACTTGACTCAGGAAAGACAGCATGACACGGCTTTGTTGTCGACAACATTTTGTGAGCGCGCTCCGGTGCGGCCGCCATTACACAAGCAGACTCGGTGTCATGTTCCTCCGTGACACCCACAGTAAAAGATGAGCCAATAGACAATAACGCATAGTCCAAAAATAGACTAAGTGAAGCTCGAGGACCGTCACGGATCAGTTGAGACTTTAGTGGCTGGTTAATGCAGTCACAAAAAAAAATCGATCAGGACACAATCCGGAAAATCAGAATAATTAACAATATTCTATATAATAACATATATATTATATAGAACAATATTCTATATAATAACAGTGAACGGGACTAATAGATCGGTAGGGGTGTTGATGCTAATCCACCACGGGACTCGGGTAAGAAGTGCGACAGGAGACAGGGCACTGTTCAACTCTTTATCTGAAGTATTTAACTGTTCACAGCAGATGGCACAACATTGCTCCAATTGGATTGGATATTGTACAACTTAAGGCCACAAAGTGTTAAATGTGGTCTTTATTCAATCACGCACATTAACACCTGAAGAAATGGCGGATCAAGCGGCTAGTGAAAGTGAAAGTAAATCGGAATAGCGGAAACTCACGTCAACTAGCGGCACACATTCATAATAAAAGTCCTTCCCCTATAAACATACATAGGGAATTTAGAACAAACAGTCTAGATATTCTAGAATATAGTCCTCGAGTGATCGCGTGCCCTGCTTGAGGGCTAATAATTGTCTTTCAGTGTCCATACCTGGCCAGTATCGTTCAGGAAAGCTGCTGGATCCTTGTGGGTCCGAGTATTCTGTTACGGGCCGACAGAGACGTGAGACGTGCGGATCCATCGGCATGCTTTTATTTAAAGGCATGGTCATGAAACAGGCATGGGTCAATACATAGCAAACAGTAATAGAAGAGGCAAGACGAAGAGTTATCCAAAGGCTAGCGTGGGTCTGAGATCGGCAAACAATGTCCAGAGAGCTAGGCAAAAGAAGAATCCAAGACAGGCAGGAGATCAGGAAACAGGCAATCAGGCACAAAACTAGACGTGACTAGACTAGAGCTAGGAACTAGGAACTAGACAAAACTCGGAAATGGCTCAGTAGCGTTGCTACCACTGACGTGGTGATAAGCGCAAACAATACTTGGCCGTGAGGAAGAGGAAGTCCATGGCTTATGTAGGGTGTTTGATTGGTTGCAGCTGTGTGTGTAATCAGTGCAATGGATGATGGGAAATGTAGTCCTGGGTGACATGCAACAGTTTGTGTAGTGTGAGAGTCAATGTAACTGGAAGGCAACATCTGGTGGCAAGCAGACGGAAAACCACGGACCAGATTCGTGACATAAATATATAAATATATATATATATATATATATATATCAATCCAAGTACACATATGACCACAAGAACATCATATGCTTTTTTTTTTGTTTGTGTTTAGATAAATCGTTCAAAGAGGTTTGACCAAACTGTTAAACTAGGTTATTTCCAAATCATCCAAGCACCCGATTGATTTCTAATGTTTTATTATTACTGACTAAGTAGCATTGAATTGTAAAGAAATTACAGGTCCATCTTTGAAATCTGATTGATTGATAACTTTTGACAACATTTAATTCGGGTGCGAAAATAATATCTAGCGCATGAGCATAGAGAGATTTGCGAGTGCACAGGACACGTTTTAAGTGCGCGCACTCTCTCTGGACGAGAGCAGCGTGTATCTGAGCGCGCGCGTCCGGTTTTGTGTGAGAGCAAAGGAAATCGAAATGCGAGCGGAGATTCA
This sequence comes from Sinocyclocheilus anshuiensis, assembly GCF_001515605.1. Taxonomy (NCBI): domain Eukaryota; kingdom Metazoa; phylum Chordata; class Actinopteri; order Cypriniformes; family Cyprinidae; genus Sinocyclocheilus; species Sinocyclocheilus anshuiensis. Next base: position 23,121 of record NW_015558687.1, on the reverse strand, counting down.
CATTATATTTATGTGCTTTCGCGCTACAATAATGCGCTCTCGACATTTGTCATTAAAATAACGCCATACATCACTGACCTATTCAGGGCTTCAAGTGCAGGTCAGTTTCATCTGTAAATACGCTACATAGTTTTGTCTTTATTAACGTAGTTGAGTATTAAACTGCTAGTATCTGTACCACCCCATTATTATCATCATCATTCAGAATACTGTGCTAAAGGACATCAATATCGATTGTTAAGTTACATTAAAAAAATAGCAGACAGATATTCACATGGACGTATTGTATAGGGAGGGAGGGAGCTTGAACAGACAGCAACACAAAAATAACATGAGTCACAGCCTAATAATTCAATAGTTTGTTCAGTATTAGAATTTTTCAACAAATATATTGTACTAATTTTGACATTTAGGCACTTTAGAAATTGTGTTCTAATACACTACCAGTCAAAAGGTTTTGATCAGTAAGATTTGTAATGTTTTTTTTAAAAAGAAGTCTCTTCTGCTCACGCCTGCATTTACTTGATCCAAAATACAGCAAAAATAGCAATATTGTGAAATATTTTTATTATTTAAAATTACTGATTTCTATTTGAATATATTTTAAAATGTAATTTATTCCTGTGATTTCAAAGCTGAATTTTCAGCATCATTACTCCAGTCTTCAGTGTCACATGGTCCTTCAGAAATCATTCTAATATGCTGATTTGCTGCTCAAAAAACATTTATTTTTAATACGTTGAAAACAGATTAGATTTTTTCTTTTGTAACATTATAAATGTCTTTATCATCAATTTTGATCAATTTAAAGCATCCTTGCTAAATAAAAGTAATAATTTATATGATTTCTTTAAAAAAAAAAATGATATTGACTCCAAGCTTTTGAATGTTATAGTGTATAATGTTACAAAAGCTTTTTATTTCAGATATATGC
>NW_015558687.1:1878-20344 GCF_001515605.1 Sinocyclocheilus anshuiensis | reverse complement strand
GGACGACGAGCATGCAGATGAGCTTCCCTGAGACTGTTTCTGACAGTTTGTGCAGAAATTCTTTGGTTATGCAAACCGATTGTTGCAGCAGCTGTCCGGGTGGCTGGTCTCAGACGATCTTGGAGGTGAAGATGCTGGATGTGGAGGTCCTGGGCTGGTGTGGTTACACGTGGTCTGCGGTTGTGAGGCCGGTTGGATGTACTGCCAAATTCTCTGAAACGCCTTTGGAGACGGCTTATGGTAGAGAAATGAACATTCAATTCACGGGCAACAGCTCTGGTGGACATTCCTGCAGTCAGCATACCAATTGCACGCTCCCTCAAAACTTGCGATATCTGTGGCATTGTGCTGTGTGATAAAAGTGCACATTTTAAAGTGGCCTTTTATTGTGGCCAGCCTAAGGCACACCTGTGCAATAATCATGCTGTCTAATCAGCATCTTGATATACCACACCTGTGAGGTGGATGGATTATCTCGGCAAAGGAGAAGTGCTCACTAACACAGATTTAGACAGATTTGTGAACAATATTTGAGAGAAATAGGCCTTTTGTGTACATAGAAAAATTCTTAGATCTTTGAGTTCAGCTCATGAAAAATGGGGGCAAAAACAAAAGTGTTGCGTTTATAATTTTGTTCAGTGTATATATAAAATATATAATTGCATGGAAAGAAAGCATATCCCACTACAAAAAGGCTCTAAAAGCAGCCAGGGTTGAGCATTTCCGCAAACTCATAGAAAATAACCAAAACAATCCATGGTATTTATTTAATACAGTCCCTAGACTAACAAATAAACAGACACCACCTGAACTGAATATTCCATCACAGTTTAGTAGTAATGACTTGACTTGAATTTCTTCACCGAGAAAATCTAAACTATTAGAAATACAATTGTAAATGTTTGAATTTGAAGTTGAATTTGCAGTTTTAGCTATATGGAGTATACACAAGACTAGATAATGATCAGATATCATCACTCTACTGCAGAATTTCAATGCCATTAATATCAATTCCATGTGACAGTATTAAATCTAAAGTATGATTACAACGAGTAGGTCCTGACACGCGTTGTCAAACCCCAGTGGAGTTCATAATGTCTATAAATGCTGATCCCAATGCATCTTTTTCATTGTCAACATGGATATTAAAGTCACCAACAATTAAGACTTTATCTGCAGCCAGATGCTTACCGTACAACTGCTCTAAGGAACATCTTTAGCTTATATACCGGTAATTTAATTCCTATAAAAACTCCTCCTTCAGTTATGGTTTTGTCATGATTAATGGCTTTAATGTATTTCACTGTTGGTTGCGACTACGCTGTTATGTTAAAAACATTTGTTCTGGAAAAATGTTGGGATTTTTGACAGGCAGTTGATTTATTTTTGGATCTAGGCCTTAGTTTATAGTGGAAGTTAGACAATTGTTTGAGCTTTTATAACTGTATGACAAGTAGATAAAAATGACAATTTATTTTTCCATAGTCGGAGTTCCTAATAATAAAAATACAAAATAAGCTGCCCTAAAATCATCAGTCTCACTGTATTTTAATTAAATGTAACATTACAAAAAAGGACAGGTATTGGTATCGGCGAGTACCAGATCTGTGCATAGTTGTGTATGAGTCCATTTTGTTAAAATTAACATTCAGATTATGCAGGGATGTAAAACTTTTGACCACAGCTGTAAAAAGAACATGCATGGCAAAGTTACATATAAATTAACTTGATACATGTAAGGCCTATTTGTAAATTTATTCAGCAGTTTAATCAATTTGTATCATTATATATACATAGTATGTCAAGTTTACAGATGCAGAAAAGTTCCTACATAATACAAATGTTTATATAGATTGCAGAGTGATGCCAAGCAAAACTACTTCATAGAAATAGGTTAAATGTTGAAGTGTGATCCCTAAAAACACAAGATGCCCCTGCCTGTACAGCACACTGTGTGTGTGAGGACTACGGACTACTTGCTGTCATTGTTTTAATCTGCCCTTGTGTCATTTCAATATATTGAAGTTCAGTAATAAGGCTAACTTTTTTATATATAATCAAAATCCAATTACAAATGTTCAACTATTTGTTTTCTTCAGCTCAGTATCATTTTGTAAAGAAAATGGGTAAATCTAAGATGTTAACTTACCATTCTAACAACAAAATACTTACTAATTTCCCAAACATGACTTAAAATTCCTGCCACTATTCAGTTATGGTAATTTACCTTCATAGGCAAATAAAGACACAAAACAGTGCTTTCAATTATTTTATTTAAACAGTACAAATCAGCTTCTACTTAAGACTTCTGGCTTTGTGCCTGTGCCTTCAGTACTTTGACCACGATTTTCTGCTCCTCAATGAGGAAAGCTCGTTTGATCCTGAAAAGATGACAAATGTGGATCATTAGCTCACAAAAATCATGTAAGAGTTTAACTACAGCATTCCTACATCAATAGTTCACCAATTAATAAAAACCCTGTCATTATTTACTCTTATTATGTTGTTTCATACAATGACTTTTTATTCTGGCAAACCCAAAGGAGAACTGCACTGGTCTGAACTGGATGATGACATCACTGAATCATCAATGAACTGACCATTTATTTTTCCATAGTCGGAGTTCCTAATAATAAAAATACAAAATAAGCTGCCCTAAAATCATCAGTCTCACTGTATTTTAATTAAATGTAACATTACAAAAAAGGACAGGTATTGGTATCGGCGAGTACCAGATCTGTGCATAGTTGTGCATGAGTCCATTTTGTTAAAATTAACATTCAGATTATGCAGGGATGTAAAACTTTTGACCACAGCTGTAAAAAGAACATGCATGGCAAAGTTACATATAAATTAACTTGATACATGTAAGGCCTATTTGTAAATTTATTCAGCAGTTTAATCAATTTGTATCATTATATATACATAGTATGTCAAGTTTACAGATGCAGAAAAGTTCCTACATAATACAAATGTTTATATAGATTGCAGAGTGATGCCAAGCAAAACTACTTCATAGAAATAGGTTAAATGTTGAAGTGTGATCCCTAAAAACACAAGATGCCCCTGCCTGTACAGCACACTGTGTGTGTGAGGACTACGGACTACTTGCTGTCATTGTTTTAATCTGCCCTTGTGTCATTTCAATATATTGAAGTTCAGTAATAAGGCTAACTTTTTTATATATAATCAAAATCCAATTACAAATGTTCAACTATTTGTTTTCTTCAGCTCAGTATCATTTTGTAAAGAAAATGGGTAAATCTAAGATGTTAACTTACCATTCTAACAACAAAATACTTACTAATTTCCCAAACATGACTTAAAATTCCTGCCACTATTCAGTTATGGTAATTTACCTTCATAGGCAAATAAAGACACAAAACAGTGCTTTCAATTATTTTATTTAAACAGTACAAATCAGCTTCTACTTAAGACTTCTGGCTTTGTGCCTGTGCCTTCAGTACTTTGACCACGATTTTCTGCTCCTCAATGAGGAAAGCTCGTTTGATCCTGAAAAGATGACAAATGTGGATCATTAGCTCACAAAAATCATGTAAGAGTTTAACTACAGCATTCCTACATCAATAGTTCACCAATTAATAAAAACCCTGTCATTATTTACTCTTATTATGTTGTTTCATACAATGACTTTTTATTCTGGCAAACCCAAAGGAGAACTGCACTGGTCTGAACTGGATGATGACATCACTGAATCATCAATGAACTGACCTTAACTGAAAAATGTACTGTTTGTTATTGTCCTCTTGCATTATTGACAAACTATTTTCCTGTTTGACACGGTAAAGCTGCTTTGACACAATCTGTATTGTATAAAGCACTATATAAATAAAGGTGACTTGATCGCTCTTTTCCACAAAATGATTAGACTCCAACTGTCATTTTTGCAAGGTACAGTAAAGAGCCAATTAAAATCAAAAGCATCAAACCAGAAGTGCAAATACCTATTTATATATTTGGCAATTATATAAATTATATGTATATATATAAAAAACAATTAATCCATTTCTATAGCTGTAACTTACAGATCTATGAAAAGCACCACAGAAGTACCATACCATCCATATGACTACTGCACCATACAAAATCTTCTGAAGTCACACAATAGTTTTGTGAGGAACAGAACAAAATTTAAGTTACTCAGTGACAATCCTCCAGTCCAGTGAAATGTTATATTTGGTCAGCTTTGCTGTGTTTAAATGTGCTATCTAGATAAAATGTACTTTACCTATCATGAGTCAAACAATTTTTGGATGAACCCACTATGAATCTACTTATTTACAAACAGGCTAATGCAATAGTCTCAGTCAGTTACCTGTCTCGTACACACTTGGCACACATGGAACCACCATAAGCTCGGCTGACATGCTTCTTGGTTTTTGAGAGTCTCATAAGAACCTGGGGTCTCACAGCACGGATCTATTCAGGAACAAACATTAGAACATGGTTTAAATCACGTGTTCAATTATGTCTAGTTTAACAAATTAAAACTATTCTGTAATTCAATTTGATGTAGCTACCAAGACTTCCAATAGATGTTAACATCTGCTGTGCTATTGTAGATTATATTTTCTTTGATCTCCCTAATATTAAACTACTCCAAAACACACTAGATATATTACCGATCTTATCTTTAATATTAATATACTTTGCCACTAACCAAGTGACATTAGAATTCTTAAAAATGCAACATAAATACTCTAGAGACGATACCAATTACTTTATGAAATAATTTTTAACTCATGATAAACATACTATTTGCTCTACAACAAAGTTGTACGTAATAAAACAAGAGCCAAGAAATTGTAACACTGCTTCTTTTCTTGTTTTCACCAGATATATTGGCCTCTATCTTCAAACACCATTCATATCGGTCTACTCAAGATAACGATGTAGTCCAAGCTCACAGGAAACTAATGCACCACTTACACCACGCAGTCTACCGGGGCAGATTCCGCATGCCGACTTGGGTGCCTTGCCAGTCTTCTTGGTATACAAGTACACAACGCGGTTACCTGGCGTACGGGACCTGAGTGATAATGCAGTCGTTAAGTACAGCTTTTGAAGTATGCATAAGACACTATATTGTAGAAAATCGTCGGTGCATGGTGAAAATCTATTTGCATCAATGCAGGAATTACTTACAGTCGGGTCTTGTTTGAAGCAGTGTTGTAGGAAAGCCTACGCCGGTAAGTCAGGCGCTGCACCATCTTGATCTGAAAAATTACACGATCTTTAAGTATGCCAGTTCAAGAGATGTCAAAGCCTGTGTGGAGTTCAGGCTTAGTAGCGGAATAAGCACCATTTATCTTATAAACTACAAATGTTCAAACATGTTAAATATGCGTTTAAACCAAATCAACGAATATAACAGCGTTACACTTTCACTGTTGTAAGATTTTAACTGTAATATCGTAATCTGACACGTTCGAGTTTGTAAGGGATGTGAATGACAACTTCCCAGCGTCAACTCAAGCAGTAACAAAAAAATCCGTAATTAGACTATTAATTAACTTAATATGGCAAGGGTATCCTCCGTTAGAATGCGAACTACACGTAGAACTCTGAATATCATATATTTGATCTTCAAAAACGGCAGATGACAATAGATAGTTCAATCACATTTTAAGCGCAAAGACAATCCGCCATACCTGCTATCACTGTAGACGGAAGAGGAAGGAACCGATACCGGGTGAAAGTTCAAAATCTGCCCGCAACGGAAATAATACGTTTGCATATAGCAAAATAAAAGACGTTATAGAGTACCTTGTTGTTGCTATATATTATAATACATATTCTATAAAATAGTATATTTTGTAATATTCAAGTGGTATATATATATATATATATATATATATATATGAAGAGTTCAGATGCAAAAGCCGCTAAACGCCACCTCCGTCAAAAGTGAGATAATGACATTGAGCGAAAGCTTTCTGCACATAGTAAACGTTCAACAAATATTTTTGCTTCAAATCCTCTAAATCCCAGCCTCAGCCCATTCAGAAATATCCAGTTTGTTGGCAAAAGCCTCTAGACGCCACTTCCCTTTGGCAGCAAAAGCCGCTATGTTCCGAGAACCAATCAGAAGGCGCGAATCGAATCTTTTTTTGTGGAGATTGTTTTAGATTCAGATTCAGATTGAGATTTGTAACATTTTTAAGATGGAGTACGATGAAATGGATGAGCCTGTCCTACTGACATTAAATGGCAGAAGAAAACGTCGTTTACCTCAAAACTCTGGCCGTTACAAGGCAAAAGAAAAAAGAAACTGGAAGTGGCTTGGTCGCAAGTGTAGCATGCACTCATAACAGTTCTTCATGCAGTGCTGTTACTTTGAAGGAATCTGATTTATTATACATCAAACAACAGCTCTATTTCACCAACGACAAAGTCAAACAAGATGCCATTCTTCTGTCTCATATGGATGCTATGCCATGTAAACGGAGGAGACAAGTGGAGGCTGAAGAGAAGAGACAACAAAGAGATGTGTCGATCAATTATGCCGTTTAAAAGAAGATAAAGCGAAAGTTTTATTCATTCCTGAGCATTTTCTGTAAGTACAAAGATTTCCTCATCACAATAGTTACTAGTTTTTCCTATTTTTGCATTAGTGCCTTATTATTTGTATTATTTTTAGTGTTTTATTTATTTATTAAAAAAAAATGTACGTTGTCAAAGCCATGTTTATCCAATTATCTTCCTTTAGTACGTGCTCAGTACATGGGCTATTTTTTCAGCAGTTATTATCTGGTAATGCCTCTCTGCGCGTGATATTTAGCCCCTGGAATGCGAATTACCAGGGGAACCCCGCCAAAACATGCATATTTTAAACTCGGAACGTGATTTTTAACAGGGGACCCCTCGAAACGCGATTGGGCGGGTTGTGTTGTGAAAACCTGGCAACCTCTTCATAAAAGCAGTGGCGACCTCATAGCAAAGTCAGAATTACCTCTTCTCCTAGGTTCACGAAACGGTCGTCCATAAAATGCATTGCTGTTCTGTTGTAAGTAATCTTAAAGATTCCTAAATGCATCTACTTTCGGAAGGCCAAATAAAGTGCTTTTGCTTTCACCTAGAAACACACAGCATCTCCCTGACATGGCTGCTTCAACACTAACTGCGGTTACTGAAACCACGCCTTCTTTCTTTGCGTGCACATTTGGGCGGCATTATGCAAATATTTCCACATAGTGAGGTAGATATGTGGGGGCGTGTTAGAACGAGCCGTTTTAGGGGGGCGTGGCAGAGTCTTTGATAAAGAATATCTCTTTGGTTTTGAGACTTTAGTCTTTGCAACTTCAGGGATCTTATCTATGCACAATCAGCTTGTAACACTCCAAAGAGAAAGGAAAACTTGAAATCGCATCATATGACCCCTTTAAAAGACATATAGACTACTTAAAACATTATCATTGATGGTCATAGGCTACCTAAATTTGTTCAAAACAATATCAGAATCAGAAAGAGCTTTATTGCCAAGTATGTTTGCACATACAAGGAATTTGTTCTGGTGACAGAAGCTTCCAGTAAACAGAGACAACAACAACACACAGATAATGAAAAATAAAGACAAGTAAATAAAAATACACATGTATATATAAATAAACAAAAAAAAAATAGACAAAAATTGTATGTGTAGGTGAGCTATAGATGGAATAAGATATAGGGATGGACTAAGATGGGTGGTATCAAAGAAATATAAGTGATATTGCACATTATTATTGCACAGTGGGGAGAGCATTTAACTGGGGAGAGCATTTAATATGAGTAGACCTTTGCAAAATAATAATAAACTATAACTGTTGTCAATTCATGTTTTGAAATTGTGTGCAATATGCCTGCATGATTGGTTTCATGATTATTTTCATTTTAGGTGTCAAGAAAGACAGAGTCCAAGGTATTGCAAAGTACTGGCTTGAGAACGGCAAAGCACGTCCCGAAAATCGTGGTGGTTCCAGGGAAATTGAAGAGCAAACTGCAAAGAAGGACATGGTTCGAAAGCACATACAGTCTTTTAATTGTAGAGCAAGCCACTATGCCCGCCATGGTGCACCTAGGAGAAAGTTCCTGCCAAGTGACTTGAGTGTGGCAAAAATGCATCAGATGTTTCTTGAGCAGAATCATCAACAGGTTTCCTACTCACTCTACTGGAGCATCTTTGTGTATGACTTCAACCTGGCCTTTGGTCATCCTGCCAAAGATGTGTGCTCTTCGTGTGTCAAATTCCGCAATGCAATCAATGATCCTGACCTGACTGCAGAAGAGAAGTGGAATAAGATTCTTCTTTACACACTTCACCGTCGCCGAGCCCGTCAGTTTTATGACACACTAAATGACGTGGGTGATACATTCACTGTCTGCTTTGACATAATGGAGAACCTGGTCCTTCCTAGGTCTGCTATTGGTCAAACGTATTACTCACGCCAGGTATACTTTTATGTATTCGGTGTGGTTCGTCACCGTGGAAGAGGAGAACCCCAGAGTCGGCATGAGATAAATCTATACACCTGGCTGGAATATGAGAACTCAAAGGATAGTAACATCGTCGCCTCAGCTCTACAACACTACTTCAGCACAGTGGCTAGAGCTGATCTGCGCCAGTGTCAGAGCCTCCGCCTGTTCTCCGACTCTTGCTACGGCCAGAATAAAAACATTAATGTTCTGTCAATGTTGTTTGCCCTTCGTTCTCAGCTGTGTACCCTCAGCTCAACATCACTTACTTCTTTCCTATACGAGGGTGCAGTTTCCTTCCGGCTGACAGAGTGTTTGGAAGGATTGAGCAAGATATCCGGAAGCATACTACTATTCTGTTGCCGGAAGAGTATAACAACATTTTGCTGAAGCATGGCACTGTCCATCAATATGGAAAGGACTGGCAGTGCTATGACTTCAAAGAAGCAGCAGCCAGGTTCACGACAACTCCGAGATCATTCAAAATAAGTGAAGCAAGAGTGCTGCAAATCTCTGGAGATAAGCTGGGGTTTAAGCCTGTGTTTGCTGGTGAATTTTGCCAGCACTCTGTGCTGAAGCGAGGTAAGAAGTGGTTTCAGTTCAAGCCGGCTCCTCTTCTGGATGTGAACTGCGTCAAGGAAGCAAAGAGGACTAATGTCTTGAAGCTGCTGGGTGAGTTGGGAGTGCCAAAAGCTGTGCAAGAGTTCTATGAAAACATCCTGGCAAGTGATGGTGACAAGGACATTGAACAAGACCTTGAGGATGGTGAGGATGAATGAATGACAGCATCTAAAAGTGTCTGAGAGATGCCCTCTTTTTGCACAGTACTGTGTGTGTTTTATTTGCTAGTGTAAGCTATTGTAAGATATTGGTAATTCATTAAGAGGTCAAGTCCCATTTATTGTTATTGTTATTTATTGTTATCTTAATGTCGTTTTACATTTCATGAAGTATTTTATTCAAATTGAATCTGATATGCAGTTTATATTGGAACATTTTAGTTTAAGACAGTTGTTTAGGCCTTTCAAAATTTTAACCAGAATACCTGTTTTGTGCACTGAATTTTCTTATACTTGAGTTATACATTATATATAATATTACTTTACACTACTTAAGTCTGATAAGCTTTTTATACTAAATGCACATTGCACAGATATTGATGTTTCAGAATGTTGCACTCTTCTACTTGATTATACACTAAACTATTTGAATCGGACAAGCTTTTTTATACTAGTTGCACATAGCATGTTATGATATTGGTGGGCATGGGAAATATTGATGTTTTTATTCAGACTGTTATTTTACACTTCAAAAAAGTGTCGAGTTTTTATCAGAATGTTTTGCACTGTTGTCACATACATACTTGATTATACACTACACTATTTGAATCTAATAAGCTTTGTTTACAAACAATGTTTGCAATGTTTACATTGTTCTACTTGAATCTAAATCCCAAGTATCCGAAATGACATGATTGTTAAGATTTTATTGTCAATTTAATGTTACTGACTTAATGCACTTACTTGACAGATTTTTTAAATGTAATTAAATAATTTAATTAAATTTTTTAATTAAATGTTTGTGCAACATCTGTTTTTTGTATTGTTAAAATAAATGTGCTGCCATTTTGTGCCATTGTGGTTATACTGTGTGAATCTTTCTTTTTTTGTTTTTTATATTTTTTGGGCTTTTTGCCTTTATTCAGACAGGGCATAAGGTTGACAGCAGAGAAATGGGTTGGGATTGACAAATAATCACAGATCTCATTCAACCCCCGTGTAAAGAGGTTTGTCTACTGTTTAGTTTTGAAATTATTGTGCTCATCTTTTTCAGTGTTTCTAGTTACATCTTTAGTGATTTTTCAACTCTTTACTATGTCTTGTCCCAAAGAGGTGGATTTAGAGGCTTTTGCGAAAAAAGCACAAGTGGATTTAGCTGGTTTTGACGCAAAAGAAAATCTAATTTGTTAAAAACCAATGAATTGTCTAAAGTGACATTTTTGAAAAAAAGTTATTTTATTCATTGACCAATAGCCTTATCATTACCTTTAAAACGAAACTACTGAACGCGAACATAGGAGCCTGATAAAAAAATGCTAATTTAAAAGAAAAGAAGTCTGACGGATTTAGAGGGTTTTGCATCCGAACTCTTCATATATATATTGATATATCTTCAGTATAATGATAACGAGATCAAAATGCGTTTGAACTGTAGGCCTACCCAGCGCTGATGTAATGACGTCACTGATTAACTGTAACGTTAGTGTATATTTAGGTTAAATAGGAGCCAAGATGGCAGCGGTGTGAATGGTCACGTTTTATACGCGTCTAAGTAGTTCGAGGAGTTTGAAGCTAACAAACTGAAATTTGAGTATGTAAAGTTACAATTTTGAAAATCTATGGTTTTTCGATATTTTTTCTGGCAATACTTCTGACGTGATATAATGGGCAAAAAAAAGGAAAAATCAGTCCCTTCACGAAAGCGCTATACTAGCTGGACACCTCATGGAAGAATGCTGCACGGAGTCGACCGACATGGAGAATATTAATCTTGAAACAGAAATCGGTGCCAATGAAGAGGTTCTTGCGAGGCCTATTTGCTCTACTCCATCCAAGAATCTTGTGAGATCAAAAGGCATGAACGAAGTTTCCTTATCTACACTCCTTGACGCGATTCAGAAGCTAACTGCTAAAGTGGATGAAACACACGACAAGGTGATCTCCATTGATAAAACGGTTGCCGTTTCTTGCGGAAAACTTGACAAACAGTCTGAAAAATTCTCCCATATGAGTGAAGAGGTCAAGATGCACGCTGTCAAGATCGTTCAACTTGAAGGAGATTACGGAATTGCGAGTTGAAAATGTAAGTCTGAAAGAAAGCTTCGATGAAATGCAACGGTACTCATGTAGATGGAATCTCAGGGGGTCCCAGAGCGCGACGGAGAAGATGCGAGAAGCGTGACAATCGACATCCTAAGAAAGATGGTCCCTAGTATCCAGAACAAGTTGGATGTAGTTGATGCTGTACACCGCCTGGGGCTAAGGAGATCCGACGGAGCACCTCGTAACATCATCATGCGTTTTACCATGCGAACCTACAGAGACATGGTATGGCGGGCTGCGAAAGACTCTCGCTATCTAAAAGAAAACAAGTTTCGGATCAAGGAGGCGCTGATCAAGCAAGATGTTGAGGCTAGAGCCAAATTATGTCCGTTGGTTAATAAGAAGGCTCGTGAGGAGGGGAAGAAGGTTTCATGGAAGGGTCCCCATGCTTTTGTCGCTGGGAAAAAAACTTGAACTTTACCCTTGAGATGTACAACGTACTGTTTTATATTCGCAGATTATCTTCATGGAGCAACTTAATTTGAATTTAACTCGAGAATTGCGCGTGAATAGTTTTTCACGTTTTACTGACTGCCCCCGTGTTCTTCTCATGAGTTGCGCTTGATCAGTTTTTCATTTACAAACAGCCTTCAAAGAGCATTCCAATGAACGTTTCATTTGTGCTCGGACAGACTAATTTCTTTATTTGCAGACTACCTTCATGGAGCATCTGCAGTCGAACTTGACTCCTGAGCTGTGCATGGTCAAACAAACTCTAATTGCAGATCGCTTTATGGAGTAAAGTGAAAGTTTTATACTCTGTTGTGGTTCCTTCCAACCCACAAGTAAGTTATGCCCTCCCATACAGTTGCACTGTTGCCGAAGTTATAGGGTATGTGTTAGCTTTAACTACCTCTTTGTCAACGCAGTTTTACAGCGGTAAGCTTTAAAACCTTTGTGTGTTCTTGTTAGTGTTCTTATTCAAGTTACTCTTTCCTGTTTTATTAAAAAAAATAATAAAATATGATCTCGTTAAACACTCGTGGCTTGAGAGATCTCACTAAAAGAAAGGCCTTATTCTTATACTGTAGAAGAATGAATGCTGACTTAATACTGTTACAAGAAACTCATTCCTGTGAGAGTGATGTTCGTTTTTGGAAATCACAGTGGGGTGACAAGGCTTACTTTAGTCACGGATCTAACCACTCCGCTGGGATTCTCACTTTGATTAACAGATTTAAAGGAGATATTGTTGAATCGTTGATTTCTACGGAAGGAAGATGGGTTATTCTTGTCACTAAACTTGATAATGCTACTTTTATAATATGTAATATATATGGCCACAACTTAAGATCTGCCAACAAGTCTCTTATTTTTTTTATTACAGAGGAATATTGAAGCTTTGGAAAATAAATATCAACAAGCCTTTATTATTATTGCTGGAGATTTTAATGATGTATTAGACAGATTTCCTCCTAAGATGGGCCTCACAAATAATATTATCTGTACTCTGTGTGATTATTTTCATATTGCAGATGCATGGTGCTTTTATCACCCTGATGTAAAGGAATATACTTGGAGTAATAATTTGTTGTCCTCTAAATCTAGAATATACTCTTTTTTTTTTATTTCTCAACAGTTACTGCAATATGTGTTTGATGTCTGTCACCAGTATGCTCCATTCTCTGACCAATTAGTAATTAAACTGATTTTGCAGACAAAACACAGGAAGAGTGCTGTGCGTGGTTACTGGAAATTGAATAATAATCTGCTAAAAGATAACATTTTTAATGATCAAATCAAGGGATTAGTTAAAGGAATTTTTTTCAAATAATGAATTTGAGTCTCATGGTGCTAAATGGGAATATTTTAAATATAAAGCAAGATTACTAGCAATAAATAGATCTAAAGCTTTGAAAGTGGTTAATGCTGATAGAGAAGCCGACTTGCTAATTAACATAAATACCTTAATAAAAAAAGAGAATCTCTCTGTTACAGAAATTAGTCAGTTAAAAACTTTGCAATTGGAATTAGACCATATATATTTAGAAATAGTTAGCGAGATGGACTGAGGAAGGAGAGAAAAATACGAGCTTCTTCTTCTCACTTGAGAAAAGAAATTTTAAAAGGAAAAGCATCTCTGCATTACAAATTAACAATTCAGTTTCTAAACACCCTGAAGAAATTGAGAAATTTGTTACTAATTTTTATAGGAACCTGTACTCCTCTGATTTTCAGGCAAACCAAACTAAGTCATACCTACAACAGATTAAGAACTATATACCTCAAATAAGTTATAGTGAATAGTGAAAAAAATAGTGAATTTAAGTTATCATGTGAGGCTCCTGTTTCCTTAAATGAAATTAGAGATGCAATGAAATCAATGAAAAAGGGGAAGTCGCCTGGCTCCGATGGCCTTGCTTTAGAATTCTTCATACAGTTTTGGGAGTTTTTAGAACAACCTTTTTTCTTAATGCTTCAAGAATGTATAAAAAATGGAACAATGACTCCTACTATGAAACAAGGGGTGATATCTCTCATTCCCAAACCAGACAAAGATGTAATTATAATTGATAATTGGCACCCTATCACTCTTCTTAATTTTGATTCTAAATTAATCGCGTCCATATTCGCCAAGAGATTAAAACAACATTTACATCATATCAATAATGAAACACAGACTGGATTTATGAAAGGTCGTCATATTAGTTGTAATACTCGACTTGTTCTGGATCTTATTGATTATAGAGATGAAATCAAGTCTGATGCAATTATCTTATTCCTCGATTTTTATAAGGCCTTCGACACTGTAAAGAACTAGTTCCTTATAAACTCTTTAGAGGCTTTTGGATTTCCCTCGAAATTCATAAATATTGTTCAAATGTTATACAAAGAAATCGATAGCTGTATAATTTTAAATTCATTTACATCACCAAGGTTTCCTATTCTTCGCGGTATACGTCAAGGTTGCCCTTTGAGCCCCTTTTTATTTTTATTTGTTGTAGAAACATTATCCATAGATATTTTGCACAATAATAACTTTGCTGGCCTTAATATCTTTAACAGAGAGATTCGAATCTCACAATTATCAGATGATACTACTTTATTCTTGAAGGATAAAGAGCAAGTTTCTCCAGTCTTAACTACAATTAATGCCTTCTCTAACGCTTCTGGGCTCAAACTTAATTTATCTAAGTGTGAAATTATTTGCTTATTTGACACTGTAGAAACTGAAATTGAAAATATTCCAATTAAAAATGAAGTGAAATATTTGGGGATTCATATAACGAAAAATGTAATTGGTAGACAGTTTCTGAATTTTTCTCAACGGTTATTGAAAACAAAATATATTTTTAATAATTGGCTCCAAAGAGATTTATCAATTTTAGGCAGAGTTTTCTTATCCAAAACAGGATTATCCAGATTTGTGTACCCTTCCCTGTCTTTAGCTGTAGATAATCACACTTCCAAAAATATAGATAAGATTTTTCTTGATTTTATTTGGAGTAATAAATCTCACAAATTGAAGAAATATGTTTTAGCAAACAAAAGGAGTGATGGGGGTCTTGAAGTCCTGAATTTTGATGATACTAACAATACATTTAAAATTAATTGGTTAAAAAGATGTTTGCTTGGGTCAGATTCTATGTGCTATTTTTATTCCTAATAATATATTTAATAGGGTAGGTGGCCTTTCTTTTTTGATGAAATGCAATTACTCCACTGGTAAATTACGTATTAAACTGGCTAGATTTCATCAACAAGCTTTGTTAGCCTGGAAACTGGTTTACAACCACAACTTTTCCCCCCACAAAACCATCTTATGGAATCATTTGGATATTAAAATTAGAAATAGATCGGTCTTTTTTAATAAATGGTTTAATAAAAAACATTTTTGTTGCTGATCTATTCAACTCTAATGGTGATTTGTTATCTTTTGAATGTTTTATGAATATCCATCAATGTTCCGTTCCGTTTAAAGAATTTAACTCTGTTATAAAGGTGATTCCTGATGGATTAATATGTCTGATGAAAGCTTCCCTCACCCATGAGTCATGCTCATGGTCATCCCAACAGTTATGTTTGGGAGGTGTTTCGCTTTTAAGTAAAGAATGTAATAATTCATTTATTCGTCAACTTTCTCAATCTCGAAACTCAATTTCTCCAAAAGGGAAATTTTTTTGGGGTTCTAAAATAGATAACATTCAATGGAGGAAAACATGGTTATTACCATATAAATACTGTATACCCAATAAAGTGAAAGAAGTGCATTTAAAAATTTTGCATAATATATACCCTTGTAACGCTGTTGAGTCGAAATTTTGTGATGTAGCTGATATATGCACCTTCTGTAAAAAAGAAAGTGAAGATATTTGTCATTTATTTTTCTCTTGTAATGTTTCATCACTTTTCTGGATAGATTTGAGTTCCTATTGTTTTTCTAAAGTTAATATGAACTGTAATTTATACATTAAGGATGTTGTTTGCTTTTTTGAAAACCAAAACAAATCTTTAGAATCTGCTGTTAACTTTCTTATCCTTGTGGCAAAATTCTATTTTAACAAACAAAGGTTTCTTAAGAAAATACCTACTTTTATAGATTTCTTATGTGAAGTAGAACATTTAATTAAATCACTAAGAGTAATTAATAACAAAAAATGTATTTCTTTTTTGAAAGATCTTTCATGTACCATGATTAATACTTGTTTTGGTGTTTTAAATCCTCTTTTCTTTATTTGTTCTGTTCCTGCCTTTCTGTATGTTCATAAAAAAGCTGTTTAAATGCATCTTTCTCTTTTAACAGTCATTATCAACTTCTTTTTTTTCTTTTCTTCTCTTTTCTTCCATATGTTCAGATGACATTGGATGTTTTGTTGATACATTATGTGTAATGTATGCAAAGTTGTTATTCATTAATGTCAACTCTGAATTGTTTGCAATAAAAAAAAAAAGAAAAAAAAAAAATATATATATATTTAGGTTAAATAAAAAAGCCTATTTCCATTCACCTATTGAAAAATGACCAGCAAAACTTTTACAGAACTGTCAAAGCCTCTCATCTACACATAAATATGTTATTAAAATCCCAAACTTTCATAAAGAGCTCAGTCTATGGAGTTAGCATACCTCCTCTGAAAATGGTTAAGATGCTAACAGACTTGTTCGAAGACATTGAACCATTTCTATTAAGTAAATTCAACAGAAGCAGGTATGATATTTATGCGATTTCATGGACTCAATCTAGTTATGCAGTGAAAACAGCAGCGAGAGACGGAGCGTGCAGCTTGTCAGTGCTGTCAGTCGACCCGTTTCCATGGCAACTCCCTCCGCTCCAGTGTTTGAATAAATGATACTCCAAAGTTCAGCGCGCTCATTAAAACCGAGCGGCAACCTCCCGCTCTCTCGTTAAGCCAACAAGGAAGTGACTTAAACTGTAATTCGTCAACTGGCCGCTAGAGGCTGGCTGCAAAAGGGAGTCAATCCCATAGACTCCCCATGTTAAAATGCCTTAACTTTACAGCAGAAAAAAACATGTTTACAGCCTGGTTAAAAAAATTATTTTGGTCTATATAGCTAATTTTGCCCTTGATGACAACTGTGAGGGGGGTGAATTTTTTTATAACTCATCTGTTTAAATTATATTAAGCCTTAAAGTTCTGCAAATTAAGGGCGTGGCCACTTGAGTGACAGGTGGATTGCCGCTGCTGTCACCACCATCGAGCTAGGTGGGCGTGGTTTCAACAACCAGCTCCCACCTCTTTGCCCATCTTCGATTATCCGGGAGTTACGCGCGGTGACGCGCTGCTAAGATGGCGACGGCCGCCTCCGCCCACTTTTGAGCTTCAAAAACTATCCAAGATGGCGACGGCCGGCTCCGCCCACTTTGAGCTTCAAAAACTATCTTCGGAACCCTACGGGTGACGTCACGGACACTACGTCCATGTTTTTATACAGTCTATGATTAAAACATGCAGAATTTACATAAATAAACATAAATATTTCGTAAATAAATAACTTAAATCTAATTAAATAATTATTGAATCACAATTTAAGTTTTTTTTTTTGTAGTTCTACTACGTCCCTCCCCCTACCTGTGTCACCGGCGCGGGATACTGTGATCAATCACGTAACCAAGACGGCGAGGCACTAGGTCGTCAAGGCGACCGCAAATCGATCTTTATCGGAAAGCTGCAGAGAGAGGAGGCCTGGCCAACTCCAGCTGGAAATGACATGTTTATTGGCTCAGAATAAGAATCAGCTGGCCAGAGCCTGACATTTGACGAAAACTGTCGTTTTTAGGCTCATTAGCTGGGTGGTTTCGCGGGGGGGGCCAGAGGGATAGACACTGTATAACTAATGCTTTTTGTGACACATCCCCTGGAATCGTGTAAGAGGAAACTGTAGGTCATCGGGATCACATTCCAGTGCATTACTAAAACCCTGAAGGCTCTCTGCTGAATATTAAATCAGTTCAGCAGCTGAACGGAGCATATAGTGAACGTATTAACAAACACTGGAACTCTGCCGCTAGATGTAAGTGCGCAGAGCCCCAGGCTTCAGAGACAGACTTGTCACACTAGCTAATGAGCTGCTCTCATTAAGGGAGCGTCTAACAACTAGCTGATTATGAAATAATAATTTTGATTAGTTGCACCTCGATGCCTCGGGCCATTTCTTCGGAGAGACCATACCTGCGTCCATGAATTCATGAAAAAAAGTGATAAATAATCTGGTGTGCACTGGAACTTTTGTGAAAATATTCACCGTATTTTTACTGTAAGAGCGGGTGCGGCCATTTGTAAATTTTATGTGTGAGGCTTTTTTTAGCTGTACAAAACAGCTCATTTTGCTACTTGATATTGCCCATTTGTGTGTCTTACCATGTGATTTCATGTTATCTTAATTATGAACACAGTGGTTTGAAGTGCAAACAGTTTTGCCGTTTACTGCACTTTGTTACTCTTCTCGCTAAAGAGGGTATTCATTGACAACACTTTCCTGCCGGAACACGCCCCCTCAGCCGGACTGAGTGGCAAAATTACCTGCTGCATGACTGGATTTAAAGGGGTCATATGATGTTGTTAAAAAGGTGTAATGAGTGTAATGAAATGTGTTTATGTGGTTTAAAGTTCAAAAAACACATTATTTTCCACATACTTGTTTCTCCT
>NW_015558687.1:1017-1412 GCF_001515605.1 Sinocyclocheilus anshuiensis | reverse complement strand
TTGAACTGTTCTGGAACAGTGTTGTAAATACAACTTAACCACTGATTTGTAGTTGTGTCCTCTTTTGGAAGACCTAACAAAGTAGTTTCGCTTTCACAACGAAAAACACAGCGGCCTAGCATGAGGGCTTCCCCTCACGCTAGGCCGCTGTGTTTTTCATTAGCGTGCTGTGTTTTCCGGCTTAGCGTGCTCTGAGGCCGGGATAGAGTGAGCTGAGGCCGGGCTAGCGTGAGCCGAAGCCCCGCCTTTGCGTGCGCTGAGGCCGGGCTAGAGTGAGCTGAGGCGGCGGGGTCGAAAATGGCACGCCCAGCGGATGCGAGGAATGAGCGGCAACCACGTGACGACCCCGGGCTGGACACCGCTTTGTCCACGGTGAAAGTTGATGTAGTTCCTCC
>NW_015558687.1:0-899 GCF_001515605.1 Sinocyclocheilus anshuiensis | reverse complement strand
CGAAGCACACAGCGCCTTCACGACATGGCTGCAGCGTCAACAATACTACAGTGAGAATAAAAGTTACTCCTTTCTTTGCGTGAACATTTGGGTGGCGTTATGCACATCTTCCCACACAGTGACATAGACATGTGGGGGTGTGTTTAAACTAGGTGTTTTAGGAAGGTGTGGTCGAGTCGTAACTTTTATAAAGAATATCTCTTTGGATTTGAGACTTTAGTCTTTGCAACTTTACAGATCTTCTTTATGCATCAAGAGCTTGTAACACTCCAAAGAGAAAGGAAAAATTGAAATCGCATCATATGACCCCTTAATATTGAAAGTAGAAAAATGAGAAAACGGCTCCTTTTTCGTTTTTTTCCAAAAAACGAAAAACAAGAATTCAGCTTAAATTTTCGTTTTTCGTTCAGGGGTAGAAACATGAATAAACAGCTTGAATATTCAATTTCTACAGTATAGACAGGGCTTTCTTCTGTGTAGATATAAATTCTATTATTTGCATCAGCTGGGCATGGCAGGGTATGATATGACAGCTGTCATAGCCTTCCCTGCTCACCCAGTAAGTCTGTTTGTTTGTTTGTTTAATTAAGAAATTCATTAATTAATTTGTTTCAAAATAAATATTTTAAACACTAAGACAAAAAGGAAAGAATAATAAATTGGCTTGGGTATATACAAGCCTATGTTCGACACAACTCGTACCGGGGCAGAGTCTAGACAGGTCTTTCTTCTGTGTAGACCAGCGGTTCTTAAAGTGATAGGGAGTCCGAGAAATAATTTGCTATAGCTTAAAGTATTTCCAGACTGTAAAGTCTCTTTTTTTATCATGATACATGGGCCTACTGTGATTTATTCCAAAGTGACATATGATGCATTTAACGTCAAATAATCTAAATGAA
>NW_015558686.1:68831-111071 GCF_001515605.1 Sinocyclocheilus anshuiensis | reverse complement strand
TTACTCGCGGGATGTTTTTCGCGTCACTCGCGCTATGTTTTTATTTGCACGAGTGAGGCGAAAAACATCCCGCGAGTAACCAACCATGGTGAGGATAAATACGATCGCTGCTTTGTACCTGTTGTGGAAGTCTCGCTCGAGTTGAAATTTTTTAACTTGCGCAAAAGACGCGAGCGATTGAGGCGAATATCTCGCATTCGCGGCAAACACTTCTGCAAGTCATACTTTCGCAAGGTTGGTCTGGACCAGTCTTAGCTATACCTTATCACTGTTGACAGTTCACAGTTCTTTACAGTACATCTCAGTCGAAAATAATTCTCAAGTAATACACCCAGTGTTCAATTAAGCTGCAACTCTTTAAAAAAATAAAAATAAAAGAGACACCTGACGGAGCTACCCCCTCAGCCCCGAAATTCAGCTGCTGGTGGCTCTCCTGTTTCTCTTTTTTTTTTCTCTGCCATAGTAGCTGTTGATTATATGTTTCCCGTGTTGTGCTTTTATTGAGTAGCTCATCCAGTAACATAAATTAGTGATTTACACCAGCCCTGGTTGTGGAGTAAATGAGTACTATTACCTGAATGTTTTTTTGTCGGACTTGTGTGGGCCCAAGGTGGTTGCATGTCCCCACTCCCTGCCTCTATAATTTACCATGAAATATTATGATTAAAATCCTTCTGAATTTTTTTTTTTTTTGAATTCATGTGTGACTTTATATCCAATCAATTATTTCCTTTTTTTCAAAAGAAACAAAAATCCATAACATTTTTGATAAAATACACATTTAGGTTTACACTTGTTGAAAAAAGATAAAAAATTAAGTTTAATTTTTAAAAGTTACAAAAGCAAATGTTACCCATTTGGTGGAATGTCCCGGACAGTAAATGAAGCGGGAAGCTGAACGAGCCGGGACTCGAACTCGTGTCGCCCGCAACGCAAACGCCCGATCCTCCTTGTTTCTCCCGTTAGAGCTGCGCGGCCTTCTGTACAACTACATGACTAGCATCCGCTTTCCGCTGTTTTTAACTATTCAAAACGGCTCGTTTTGCTCCTGGATATTGCGAACTGGTGTTTCTCATCATATTATTTTAATGTATTGTCTTAATCATAGACACACTGGTTTGTAGCTCAAACAGTTTTACCGTTTACTGCACTTTGTTATTCTTCCCGTTATTCCCTACATCTGCTGATGAACCGGAAGTCTCGCACATTCACAGAAAACAGCTTACTCTGAAAAATAAGGTGGATAGGATCATAGTTGCGGCATTTCTTCAGTTGTTTTGAAATGAAAATATATCACAGATATACTTTCAGAATATACTTTTCTGACCTCAAGAACCACTGGGTTGTGTAATTTATAAAAAAAGAGGACACTGATAATAGCTTATGTTTTGTGCTCGGTTTTTATGAGTTGATGAATGACCTTTCAAAAACCTAAGTGTTGTCCTCTTAACATCATTTTTACATGATGTATGAAGTAAATGACGAAACATAAAAACACATATGCAAACTTTTTTCTTTCATATTTTTTCTAAAGGTAAAAAAAAAAAAAACCTGTTGCACGACGGGTCTAAGCTAAACATTTTCCAAAAATTGCAAGCTTCTCTGAATAATGTGCAGTCGCATAATCACACAATCCTGGAGGGACTGTATATAGTCTCCAACTTCCCCAAACAGTTTGAGCACATGACAGGAAGTAAGTGCGCAAGACTGTCCCAGGCAGGAAAAATCTCTTAAGCGCAGTTCCCTTAAAGGGATAGTTCACCCTGAAATGAAAATGTTATCATAAATCTGTAATCTATAACAGCAAAGCTTTTCTCTTAAGATATGCTGTTCTTGTTGCCATTATGTGTTGATGCTGTTTTTCTTGTTTTTAGCAAGAATATAAATACTCTTAAATAATCACCTTTTACTTAAGCTTTGTTACAGCAGCTAAAAGTCCAATATCCATAAAGATACTCAATGTTTGATGTGCTGCTTTATATTTTTTGAAAGCTGTGCTACTTTTTTTCAGGACTCTTTGATTAATATATATATATATATATATATATATATATATATATATATAAACTGCATTTATTCAAAATAGACGTCATTTGTAATAATATACACTACTGTTCATATGTTTGGGGAACCATTACTCGACCCCTTGGATTCAGATGTTTATATTTATATAAAATGTGAAAAAAACCAGATATAAAACCAGAAGTGTTGTCTATGATTTTTTTAAAAGGATGATAATATATGGCTACATTTACAGTAGAAATAAAGAATGGACATATTAATGTCCATTGGAACATAATTAAAGGCTGAAAGGATTAATACCATAATCACTGTCATAGAGTAACATAACACTGTTTCTGTTGTGATTATTCACTTTTAATGGCTAAAAAAATACATTAAAAGTGAGGACCCTCTACACAAGCTGCAGACTCTCTTCTCATATCTTCTCATCTTCATTCCCACCAAGTCATTCAACTCTTCCTCTCTCCTTCCGGCTTCTTCCTCTTCTCTCTCTCTTCAAACCCTTTCTTTTCTCTGTTGTGTCTCTCTTTCCTCCAGCTCTCTCAAGAAGGCCAAAACCTCACTCTCTCCTGAGAAATTTCATTACAGGCTACAGGCAACATGATTACATTAAAGAGACATCTAGATGAGGAGTTTACACTGACCATGCTGGAAATTGTCAAAAAGTAGCAGCTGTTTCCTGTATTCTATCTCTCAGACAGATCATAAAAGAGCAGAAGGGCTTATTTGGATCTCTTGAATCACGTTTTATACCATATAACAGAAAATATTAATATTTAGATAATAGTTAAACCTATTATTGTCACAGTTATGGACTGCTTGTGTTTTCTCCCTCTGTGCCCATATTTGGTTATGTTCCTGTTCTCGTTTTGTCATTATTAGTTGATCCTCCTCACCTGTCTGTCACTCGTTAGCACCCCTATATAAGTTGTATTCAGTTCAGTGTTTCTTTGTCTGGTCTCGTCGAAGTTACCCACGTGTGTGTGTGTGTGTGTGTGTGTGTGTGTATACACCTAACGGAAGCAAGCCGTTTTCTGTGTGTGTGTGAGAGAGAGAGAGAGAGAGAGAAAGATTGAGTGAGTGTGAGAGAAGATGGTTTACCTTTATCTTCTTTGTCTTCGTGCGTTTCTCCTACACCACACCGTGACAGAAGACCGGACCTACAAAAAGTGTAGTGGCATGTTTCCCCTAATTTATTTTCTGTTTTGAAAAGTTTACCCTGTTTGGATAAACTTGGGTAAACTTGATAAAAAAGTTTGGACCCTGTTGTCCTCATCCTCCATGCTCACCACATGAGAGCAGTTGTCCGGGGATGGTCCTTGGGAGAGCTTCGCTGTCTTCATGGAGTGGGTGCTGGTGGCGGTGGACATCACAGACGAACACACCAGCCCCACTCCAGACCCAGAGCCCAGCCCACCATCACCCCGCTGCGTGGAGCCAAAGCCGGAGCCCACCGCTGACGGAGAGCCGGAGCCTGCCGCGACCGAGCCATCGCCAGAGAGAGCGACAGAGCTGAGGATCACCCCGGAGCCCGAGACTGTGAAGTCAGACCAGGTGCGAGAGTCGGCAACTGAGCACGCGATGGTGGATTATGCTAAGGAGCGCGAGGGCTTGGAAGAAAGCTGCACCACCGCTGAGGGTGAGCTGAGGCAGGACTCGGGAGATTTAATTGATTTTTTTTCTGAGTTACCCAGTCTTCCGTCATCATCTTCCTGTCCTGATTCGGCCATAGAGGCCATGAATGAACTGTCTTATCTGCCCTGAACTATCTGCCAGTGCGATAACGACCACGGAGGTCGTTCCCCTGTCGCTTGCACTCATGGTACTGGTAGTAGCCTCGTGGTGTGTGTGGGCAGCACACACCGTTCCTAAGCCACCTGAGCATCCTGAACTCCCGCCCACCCTCCCTTTCCTGCCTCTTCCTGTCATCCCTGCTGTTTCAGCTCCGCCACCGTTGGCTCCTGTCAGCCCCTCTGCTCACCCTCAGCCCACCATCTGTGTGCTGGATTTGCCGCGGGTCTGCCAGTCTTCATCAGCGTCATGGCTGGAGGATCCCCTGTCTCCGCCTCCAGCCTCTGAGTCCTGGACTCCACCTCGGCCCTTCGACCCAGCAGCTCCACCATGGCTCCTAGCTCCCCCGTCTCTGCCGTGGCCTGTAAGTCCACCAGCTCTGCCGGGCTCCATCGTCCCTCCGGCTCCACCTCAGTCCTCCGCCTCGGTCGCCGGTGCCATCTGCTCCACCTTGGCCCTCCGGATCCTCCCCGTCGCCCTGGCTCATCGGCTCTCTGTCTCCTCCTCGGGCTCCTCCTCCACCTGCTCCGCCGCCGTCGGTCGGCCCCCTGGAGTCGTCAGCCCTTCCTCCACCATAGCTCCTCCCTCCATCGGCTCCACCGTGGGCCGCCATCATGGCTGCTGCCTGGGTCTGGGTCTCCTGCTCCAGGTCCCTTCTGTCTTCTCCCTGGCTCCTTCCTCCATCTGGTCCGCCCTGGTTCCTACTGTTTCCTCCCTGGCTCATTCTTCCATCTCCACCCTGGACTCTGTTCCTGCCAGCCCTTTTACATCCCACTTCCACTCCTAAGTCCCCCTCCGTCCCACCCTTTTTCCCACGGCGCGAGGTTGCGCCTTCCGGGAGGGGGGCGAAATGTCACACCCCCATTGGACTGGTTGTTGTGCTTTCTCCCTCTTGTGCCCATATTTGGTTTGGTTCCTGTTGTCATTATTCGTTAATCACCTTCATTGTGTTCACCTGTCTGCACCTTTTTATCTGCCCTATTTTAGTTCCTGTCCATTGAGTTAGTTTGTCGGTTATTGCTTATGTCTCCCTGTGTGTGTGTGTGTGTTGGACTTCATCTTTGGATTATATTAAATGGATTATTCTCTTCAACCTTCATCGTCGTGAGCCTTTTGTGTGTGCACAGCACAGAAACCGTGACAATTCTACATATACTTACATTACATAAGACTATATACGTGTGTGTGTGTATACATATATACCTTTTCATATGTTCTGGTCTTATTTAATGCTGCTTTATACTGATAACCAAGCATGTAATTATACGCCTTCAGGCTTGTATTATTTTTACAATGAAAGAGACAAGCAAAACGAAACAGATCAGAGACATATATCTTTATTATTAACCAACTACCCCATATTATAATTAAAACAACCTGTTGCTTGGTAAACTATATATGTATTGTACATAAAATACATTACGCATACTATTTTTGACTTTTATTTATGAATATTAATTTGTTCATTCATTATGAATGTAAGAAAGTCTTCACTAAACCTTGTTCATTTTTAAGTGTTACCTCTGTTAAAATAAATATAACTCAATTATATATATATATATATGTAGATGTTTCAGCAAAAGAAAAGGCTGAATCTTTGTATGAATAATTAGCCATTTGTATTAGTTAAATAACAACAAAGCTCAAGTGTATTTAATTGGCTTAAATCTAATTCTATGTAATGAAATTACATTTTCTCTCAGACTCTCTTCAGGGGAATCAGAGGTGTGTTGCTGTTATTCGCCTTGCTTGAGTTTATCATCTCCATCTGTCTGTCAGCATTTGCCTGTAAATCCAACACCTGCTGTGGTCCTCCTCAGGTGAGTAATGCACAAAATCAGGGGTTCCCAAACTGTTTTATTATATATATATATATATATATATATATGTATAGCTCCATTTAAAAAGGTAAAATCTAAAGCTGTATCTCAGCCCTGGATTAACACATAGAGAGTCGGTCAATCAGACAAAAATGGAGACAAGCGGAGAGGAAATGGAAAAAAGATAAGCTCCAAGTCTCGTATGAGATTCTTAGAGAGTGTATGGTAACTTATCAACAGTTTATTAAATCGGCCAAGGCGCAGTATTTTTCTGACTTAATCTCAAAGAACCACAGCCCCCCTCCGCATTGTCATGGACTTCTTTTGTTGTGTTTTCTTTTAGTTTCTGTCGTCCTTTGATTAGTTCATTCTGTTCACCTGTGTTTGATTAGTTATCATCCTCACCTGTTTGTCCCTCGTTATCTCACCCTACTTAAGCTCCCCTTTTGCGATCAGTTAGCTGCCGGTTATTAGTTGTGTATGCTGCTTGTGTTACCCTGTGTTTTGTATGAATCTTCATCACCTTGGATTACTATTAAATGTTATTTGGATTACCTTTGTCTTTGGAGTTGAGTTAACTCAAACAAGGAGTTAAGCGGCGTGTTTTCCCCCATTTGTTTTTCGTATTTGAAAGTCTTTTATTTTTTTGTTATGGATCACCCCAACTTCCTCCTCCTCCTGCTGGAGCAGGAGGAACTTTCCCTTGAGGACCACATTGGATTATTCCTGGACATTTCCCACAGAACCAGCTAACGGGACGACGCGCTCTGCTCGTTCTACATTGTGAGCCTCAACACCGCGTTCAGAGCACAGTTGTCCGGGGAAGGCACTCGAGGGAGCTTCGCCGCATTGTGGAGTGGGTGCTGGTGAGCAACGGATCCCCGTTCACTGTTGGCCACGCTGATGAGGAACTCACCAACCCCACTCCGGACCCAGAGCCCAACCAACCATCACCCCGCTGCGTAGAGCTTTTGCTAGAGCCCGCCGCGACCGAGCCATCGCCAGAGAGGGCGACAGAGCTGAGGATTGCCCCGGAGCCTCATGGATCGTCTGACCAGGTGCGAGAGCCGGCAACAACGCATGCGACGGTGGATGTAACAGTGGAGAGTGAGGGCACAGAGGAAAGCCCCGCCCACTGTACCACCGCTGAGGTCTGCCAGTCTCCATCGGCGTCATGGCTGGAGGATCTCTTATCTCCGCCTCCAGCCTCTGAGTCCTGGACTCCACCTCGGCCCATCGACCCAGCGGCTCCTAGCTCCCTCCTCTCAGCCGTGGCCCATCAGTCCACAAGCTCCGCCAGTCTTCCCCATCCATCCGGCTCCGTTTTGGTCAGTCGTTTACCCGCCATCGCCTCAGGACTCCACTCCTCCGGCTGCGCCTTGTCGATCCGTCCCACTGGCTCCGTTGGGCTCATCTCTCCCTCCATCTCCACCTTGGTCCTCTGTCGCTTCGGCTCCACCACGGCCTTCCGGATCCCCACCTACGCCGGATCCCCACCTACGCCTCGGTCGCCTGAGCCATCAAAAAAAAAGATTTCTTTATGCTTTTTACCCGCCAGCTTTGTGGTTTCATCGATGGCATATTACTAGGCCTAATTAGTTTTGTAATGCTTAATACGTTTATAATAATTAAAATTATATTATAAATATTAAAATACTGACAACAAAAAATCAACACATATTACACATGCAAATATAACACATGTATTTTATGTATTTATTATTTTTAGTATCTTGAAACTCTCCCGAGCAGCGTTTTGCGCTCAGATAAGATGGCAATGGTCGTAGGGCGCCCTCAGTAGGCGGTGTATCTTCTCAGTAATCTTCAAGATACAGTACAATCTTTATATTTATAATGAACTGTCACCTTAAAAATGGTGCTTACGAGCCGTAGCTACAGCAAATGTTGTCATTATGTCTTCCATATCCAAAGAACATCTCAACTCAACCCAACCTTTATTTATAAAGCATTCTCAAAACCATTAACAAAACCATTCAAATGGACCAAAGTGCTGTCCATAAATAATAAATACTAAAATTCATGCAAACATAAAATGACGAGATATAACATCAAGAAAAAACATACAGTGTTTCTCAGTTACTAATCTCAGTTACGTTATGTAACCATCGTTCCTTGAAAGAGGGAACAGAGATGTTATGTCGGCACTGACGTTAGGGGTCTCCCTAAGATGTCTGCTAGAGAGGAGGCAACACTTTGAGTGGAGTGAGCTCTCACCCCCAAGGGGCATGGCTCGCCTTTTATCTGCTACCCCAAGGTGATGGCATGCACTAGCCAGTGGACCAACCTCTGTTTGTAGACAGGCTTTCCCTTCTGCTGACCTCCAAAGCAGACGAAGAGCTGGTCAGAGCGTCTAAAGCTCTGGGTGCGTTCCACGTAAATGCGCAAAGTGCGAACGGGGCGCAGCAACATAAGATCTGCCTCCTCCCAGGCAGTGCTTGCAGGTTCACTACCCGGGACCAGGTAGTGAACCTGCAAGCACTAGGGAGTAGTGGGAACTTTCGGCAAATAACCAGGCCAGGGTCTCAGGGTAGCATGAGAGTCAGCCAGCCCAAATTCAAGGCACAAATCGATGACCGAAAATGCCTGCAGGTCCCCAATCCTCTTGATAGACGTGAGCGCAACCAGGAGCAGTCTTAAATGACAGAAACTTAACTGAGTTAAGCAGCTCAAAGGGAGCTCTCCGTAGTCCTGCAAGGACCACATAGAGATCCCAAGGGGCAGAGGAGGTGCGATCTTGGAGAATTTAATCTCCTCGCGCCTCTCAGGAACCTGATGATTAGGTCGTGCTTCCTTTAGAATCTTCCATCCACTGCATCATGATGCGTCGCAATGGCGGCGACATACACTTTCAAAGAAGGTCCTTCCTCAGGGGAGATTCTCCAGGATGGGGCTGTCGCAAGGAGCTTGAGAACGGAGAACCAGGTTGGGGTGGGCCAATATGGCGCAACCAAGCAGGACCTGCTCCTTGTCCTCCCTGATCTTGCACAAAGTTTGTGCAAGGAGGCTCACTGAGGGAAATGCACACTTGTGCAAACACTGGGGCTAGCTGTAAGTCAGTGCATCCATGCCAAGGGGGGCCACGGTCAGGGAATAGAACAGCTGGCATTGGGAGGATTCCTGGGAGGCGAACAGGTCCACCTTGGCTCCCGAATTGACTCCAAATGAGCTGAACCACCTGGAGATGGAGTCTCCATTCTCCCAGAAGGGTAAGCTGTCGTGAAAGCGCATCAGCTGCGTCTGACTCCAAAGGAGGAGATGGCAGGCGAGTTGCGACATGTGATGAGAGTGTACCCCCCCCTTAATGGTTGACATATGCAACTGTCACAGTGTTATCCATGTGGACGAGCACATGCTTGCCTTGCAGCAGTGGACGATACCAGCGAAAAGCAAACAGTACTGCTAGCAACTCAAGGCATTTGATATGCAACTGCAGTCGTGGTCCCGTCCAGGAGCCCGAGGCTGCGTGCCCGTTGCATACAGCGCCCCAGCCCATCCTGGAGGCATCTGTTGTGACAACAACACGCCTCGACACTTGCTCCAAGAAAGTCTGGTGTCAGATTGGTGTGATAGCCACAAGATGTGTGCCTCACCACCATACTCATCTGGGGACTTGATTCTGAACCCAATGCTGAAGCGGTCTCATATGCAACAACCTGAGCAGCATTACTGCCACCGAGGATGCCAACACCAGCAGTGCCATTTTATTAACATATGTTAATATCACACTAACACGGTTGTGTCTTAGGAAATATAACATTGCTGTGTACGGATCAAATTATTTAAATGCAGTGATGGCACACTTCTCTCCAGTTATTACATGATTCTTAATCCTAAAATGGTTTTTATTTTGAAAGGGTGTTTATTGTCAATACTTGGATCAGGTGAGTTTGTTTGTACATTCTTTGTTTAGCTCACAGGCAACATTTAAAAACTACATGGCAATCTAGTTCACATATTTTGAAAAGGCCTGAAGGTAGGTAAATTTACAGAAAATTAACATTTTTTGGTGACATCTAAAACAGTTACCTCCTAAAGTGAATCTTCATGTGTTCATTAAGGGTTACTTTACGTCTGAAACATTTTCCACACTGATCACAGGTGAACGGCTTCTGTCCAGTATGAATGTCCATGTGAGTCTTAAGATTTCCTTTCTGTGTAAAGCTCTTCCCACACAGTTTGCAGGTGTGAGGGTTTTCTCCAGTGTGAACTCTCATGTGGGAATCAAGGGATGGTTTATATCTGAAACACTTTCCACACTGAGAGCATGCGTAAGGCTCCTCTCCCGTGTGAACTCTCATGTGAGTCTTGAAGCTTACTTTATGAGCGAAACGTCTTCCACACTGTTGACATATTAAACAATCCTCTCTTGAGTGAATCCTCATGTGGGAATCAAGGGTGTCTTTATGCGTGAAACTCTTTCCACACTGATCACATGTGAATGGCTTCTCTCCCGTGTGAATTATCATGTGTTTTTTAAGGTGTACCTTTTGAGTGAAACTGTTTCCACACTGTTGGCAGGTGAAACGCTTCTCTCCAGTGTGAATTATTATGTGGCTTTTAAGGTTCCCTTTTTGACTGAAACTCTTTCCACATTGTTGACAGGTGTAAGGTTTCTCTCCCGTGTGAATTCTCAGGTGGTCTTCAAGGTTTTGTTTTCGACTGAAACTCTTTCCACACTGATGGCAGGTGCAAAACCTGTAAGATTTTTTCTGGGCTCTCCTTATTGAGGAAGTCTTTTTGGATTTTTTTCCAGTTATGAAATCATGATGTTGCTCTTTTATGTCATTCAGTTCTTGATTCTCCTCTTTCAGTGGCATCAGGTCTACAGTGGAAAAAACAAATACACGTTATTCCCACACTATAAAAATTGACTGTAACATTGTTTCTTTTAATAGTATAGTACCATTTTAATTGAAAGCAATGTATTATGGGAAATTTTTGCCATTTCCTATGTACTGTAATATACTGTCAGTAGCATTGCATTTTGGGGTTTATTTAAAATCAATGGCAAAGAGCATGAATACAGAACATATACCGTAAACAGCAAAATCTCCATTGTTAAAGGGGTGGGTCATTGCGATTTTTAACGTTAGTTTGTGTGTAATGTTGCTGTTTGAGCATAAACAATATCTGCAAAGTTACGAAGCTGAAAGTTCAATGCAAAATTCTGGCAGTGTAATGCCTACAAATACGGCTGGTAGGGACTACAACGAGTTACTGCCCGGGTTCGTGACATCACAAACCCAGATAAACCCCGCCCTCGGGAAAAGGCAGCAAAGGGGGCGAGGCTATGCTTGCGCTGCTTTAGAGAAGAGGAAGAGAAAACTAAAGGTGCACGTAAAAATCTGTTTATATATGAATCGCGATTCTGTCTTCTAACGATTCTAATGGATTCACGCGTTTCAAAATCAATGTTCAAAAGCAGCGGTTCTCAATATTGTTCCTCGCGTTGCCCCTGCTCTTCAAACGCTCTGCATCTCTCTCTCATTCAGCTCAGCTCCGACAATGAACTGTTCCAATTATACACTTACTTTCACATAGCTATGAGAAGCATTAAACATGGACGCGCATGCGGTTGCTGTACTGTATTAAAGCTTTAATCAGGATAAAACCGTATATTAAAAGCTAACATAAGCAGTAGCATTTACAACAGCGTATCTAAAAGTATGAGACAACAACAAACAAAAAACATAGGCCTACCATTTAAATCTAGATTAAAGACACATCTCTTTGGCCAAGCATTCAAATAATGCATCTCATAATCTTGTACTGCAGTTGTATCTGATCAAATGCACAATATTATTTTATAGCTTGGGTTTAACAAATTAATTTTACTTGGATAGAACAGCAGCTATGCTAATCATGTCTCTATTTGTTTCTGTTTCTGCTGGGATTGACATCCCGTGGTAACTAGGATTTACACAAGCTTCAGTCTGGATCCAGAACACCTGAGAAGAGATGATGCCAACCCCTCAGAGGACCTCAGATGATGCCAACCCTGAAACAACATACAGAACTACCACATTTTGCTATAAGTTTGATTGCATCATATAATAACTGCTGTTAATAGTGTTCATCGTCTGTTTTATTACGTCTTAAATTGATTTTTCCGTACATTTCTGCCATATGTACATTAACTGACAGTCACCACTGATAAGCTACCACTAAATATTGTAGAAACTTAATTTGCTGTAAAGCTGCTTTGCAACGATTTGTATCATGAAAAGCGCTATACAAATAAACTTGAACTGAATTGGATTTCAGTGGTAGTTCATAGTTGTGGCAAGAGTGACGTATTGTGTCCGTTCCCTCCTTCAGGCAACGAGAGTTACATTCGTAACAGAGACATTCCCTTTCAGTCAGTCATGTTTAAGGTTACATTGATACAGACGTATTGTGGTCCCTATGGAAAGCACCACAACCATTGAACTATGTTACGAGATTTGGTAATGCAGGTGGTGGTAAGCGTAAACGTGGCTAGACAGATGCAGTCGCAAGCCGTAACCTTCCCAATGCTCTAAGTAAGCCATAATCCTTCGCACCTACTTAGAGGGGTTGAAAAGACTTTCTGAGGGGAAGGTCATTTGGTGTTCCTTCTTTATCTTTCCTTTTATTTATTTATTTTGTTTAATGAAAACTTTCTCAGTAACGACAACTTCATGTTGGGGAAGCTGCGGAGCCACATATTGAAAAGACTTTCTGAGGGGAAGGTCATTTGGTGTTCCTTCTTTATCTTTCCTTTTATTTATTTATTTATTTTGTTTAATGAAAACTTTCTCAGTAACGACAACTTCATGTTGGGGAAGCTGCGGAGCCACATCCTACCCATAGGGAAGTGATGCACATGTGGACTGACCTAGGGCAGTACTACATATGGAAGAACCACTGCGGTAGTTCCTAAACAGAGATGGAACAACTAACAATGCAAGGTCGGACAGAAAAAATTCTGTCAAGGGAAAGACACAGGTTTTCCAAAAGGGATGAATGGACCATGGGAAAATACACATACAGGATTACTCGAAGGGGATCTCATGTATTCAGCACCTAACCCAGTACAAGGGCTGACTGGACTGCCATGCAACATGAGTACTGAGCCTGGTGTCAGCTTGATCGACGCAGGGTGCTGGAGGAACTCAGCCAGGGTTCACCGCCTGGGGAACTCTCTTGAACAGCAGAAAAGGTCCTTCCTCAGGGGGATTCTCCAGCGAGGGGCTCACTGGGGGGAATCTGTACTTACACAGACCCCAAGTTCAGCTGTGTGCCAGTGCATCCGTGCTGAGGGGGGCCTCGGTCAGAGAATAAAACAGCTGACAATGGGAGGACTTTTAGGAGGCAAAAACTCAGCCAGGGTTCACCGCCTGGGGAACTCTCTTGAACAGCAGAAAAGGTCCTTCCTCAGGGGGATTCTCCAGGGAGGGGCTCACTGGGGGGAATCTGTACTTACACAGACCCCAAGTCCAGCTGTGTGCCAGTGCATCCGTGCTGAGGGGGGCCTCGGTCAGAGAATAAAACAGCTGACAATGGGAGGACTCTTAGGAGGCAAACGGGTCTACCTGAGCTTCCCCAAATCAATGCGATGTGAGCATACACCACCTTGATGGTTCTTGATGGTTGATGTATGCAACCATCACAGTGTTGTCTGTCCGAATGATGTGTTGTCTTGCACTGAAGCAGCAGCCGGAAATGGAGTAGGGCAAGCAGTACCACTAGTAACTTGAGGCAACTGATATGCCACTGCAGTTGAGGTCCTGTACAGGAGCCAGAGGCAGCGTGACTGTTACATACAGCGCCCCAGCCCAATCTGGAGGCATCTATTGTGACAACAACATGCCTCGACACTTGCTCTAAGAGCACTCCTGCCTGTAGAAACGCAAGGTCTGACCAAGGGCTAAATAAGCGGCAACAGATTGGCGTAATGCTCACCCAATGTGTGCCAACCTGTAAGTTCATCTGCTTCAAGAACATCAAGTCAAGTTGAGCTTTATTTTCATTCCGCTACATGTGGGGACATACAGTGGAACGAAATGTCATACCTCACAGGACCACGGTGCTACATAAATACAGACATACAACAATGGAGTAAAATGTTACCACCTCTCTGTGAGCAAATAAAATAAACCCAATCTAGATCTCTGGGGTGTCTCAATCAGCTCCCTAGTCCAGTAGTCAGCACACTAGTGAGGGAGTCAGTCAGAGAGAGAGTTAATGGCCTGATTAGCTCATAAACACTGAAAACTATCACTATTCATGAATGAAGGAACACAAAATACACAGACACTTAATACTTAGTTATGATTAATAATTTGTATG
Source organism: Sinocyclocheilus anshuiensis (assembly GCF_001515605.1). Taxonomy (NCBI): domain Eukaryota; kingdom Metazoa; phylum Chordata; class Actinopteri; order Cypriniformes; family Cyprinidae; genus Sinocyclocheilus; species Sinocyclocheilus anshuiensis. The sequence goes on along the minus strand of NW_015558686.1, from coordinate 97,107 downwards.
TTTTGAGAGTTTGCAAATTTGACATTGATTTTATACAGCGCTGATTCGAACGAGTCAACTGAATCATTTGGCGAGCGATTCAAGTGAGTCATTTGGCGAATCAACTGATTCGGCGTTTCAAAAGGCTCCGTTTCTCCATCACTACTCGCCACTGAACAGATTCGTGTTCATGATGAACTGGGAGCGAAATGATGAGACGCAGCTTTCCTGTTGCTAGCTTTACTCACACAAAATATCCTTCATGAATGTCGCATAAAGCGTTATGATATCACACTCAAGAATATTTCATCCGATTTATAGTTCTTGTAAAAGTTATACACGTCTGCATCGACTTAAACACTTTGAATGATTAAAAACACAAACCTTTCCTCAGCCGAATCATAACAGATGCAGGAGCGCGGCGCAGCCTGATGACGTCACAGCGGCAGACCAAAATAAAAGTCCTGTTCGCTCGCTAAAAGTGCATAGAAGTCCACACATAATAAAACACGTCAGCAGTGGATGTGTCTGTTTTGCACTCTTGATGTTTTAGAGTTTCACCCCTTCATTGCTGTGCAATTTTGTTCTGCATCGTGGGGGATTTGTAGATTGCAAACACATTTTTTTGCCATTTCCCATTCATTTCCTATGGTCGGTCATTTTTGAACGAAGACCATGAGTGGGACTATTTTTTTACGAGCACTTAGCTTTTTCGAATCATGCCCTCAATTTCTTTGTGTGTTCACATACCAAGTGCCATAAAAGTCACCAAGTTTCGTACCATTCCGATGAAGCTACGACTTTTAAATATTCAAAATGTAACATTCTTAGACCGCACAAGGAAACAGGAAACCTTTATTGTTAATGTTTTACAGTGTGACTCAACGGCACTGTTCAGATTGTTATGAAATGATAAATGGTAATGATTTCACCATTTTAGTGTGATTATTTCATATTTCGTACAGAAACCAGATGAAATGATTGTGACTCTGCAAAACTCTCCTGTCTTCCACTCTATTTGTTCATTAACTGGTCAGCCGGTTTCTGTATGTCCAGCATCCTAAGGGGGAATCCGCATTTATAACATGCCCCAGTTCAGCTTCATCCCCCCTGTTAATCGGTGGTTTTCTTCCTATTGTATGGTGAAAGTGTCCATTGGCTTTTATCCTGCGCTGCAGAGTAGATTTAGGGACATTCCATGCCCTGGCCAACAGTCTCAGCTGAGGGACCCAGCATCCTCAAATGTCTGCCTCTCACACACACACACATGTTGGGTTTCCATGTTTTATGGGGACTCTCCATAGGCGTAATGGTTTTTATACTGTACAAACTGTATTTTCTATTGCCCTACCCCTAAAACTACCCCTCACGGGAAACTACAGGCATTTTTAGAGTCTCAAACAACTTAATTCTGTATGATTTATAAGCTTGTTTCCTCATGGGGACCAAAAAAAGGACAGGGACTTTGGATATTGCCATCTTTTTGTCCTGTAACCTGAACCACAGACACACACACATCCACAAAGAGCCTTCAAACCACCATTGCCGAAGAATACAAATTTCCTATGACGCTAAGCAGCTGTAGTAGCAGTATTCTAATAATGCATAACAACACTAAAACCCTGTACATAACCATTTTTATCCCACAAACCATATTCCAACACATTTTTTCTGACTGAAGTACTGTCCCACATTAGGCTAATCATTCTGTCCCATTTTTCCGAAACCACATTTCCTAATTTGGGATGAAATTTGATAAAAAAAAATGAAATATATAGTTTATATATACAAAGTTACACAATTTTTAAAATTTCATTACCACATCATTACAAAAAGTAGCAGGATTGTTTTGTTTAAAATTGCCCACTTTAGGGCAATTTACCCTACATTGTTCTATAATGAACGCATCAGCATGACGCACATGCAACAGCGGCTATTACCCGAATTTATACTCCGGTTAAACATGCTGTTACAACATGAACAACTTTGAATACTAATACTAATCTCTCAATAATGTAAAGTTAACAACCAAACACATTTCACACAGGAAATCCACAAATGATAAGCAATTAACAACATTTAAGTGCTTCTTTGAGGAGCTGATAAAGACTCAATAAAGACTTAAGTTGGCTTGAAAAAGCCTAGCCAGAAAGTTTGAAAAAGCTTTACATATCAAACTACTTCAAACCTCAAGCTTTTAAAGTAGTTTTAAAGATTAAAGTTTGAATGTTTTAAAGGCAATACAGTCAAAAACAGATTGCTACGGTACCTGGGGTGGTTGCTAGGGTGTTGCTATGGCACTTGGGGTGGTTTCTAGGGCGGTTGCTAGTGTACTCAAGGTGGTTGCTAGGGTGTTTCTAGGGTACCTGGGGTGGTCGCTAAGGTGTTGCCAGGGTATCCAGGGTACTCAAGCCTCCGCCTTGTTGGCAGAGGCTATTTACACTAATTCTGCCCCCCAACGTATTGATTCTGATAGTCAATATTACAAAAGACAATCAAAAATCGTCAGCTCCAGTGGCGCAGATGGTAAAACGTGTGACGTACTCATTTTGACAAGATCGACCCAGGTTCGAATCCGCCTTTTGGCGAATTTTTTCCTCCCTTTTCAAATTTCAAATCACATCAGAAAAGCATTAGGTTTAGGGTAGGCGTAGGGAGGGCTTTTGTCCCAATAAAGTGGCATCCATTTAATAATTTGAATTAAAATTAAAATTTACACTCAATAAGTTATTATTGCATACTGTTTTGTAATGTACTACAATACTGAGGTGCAGATAATTGCCACTATTTGCAACAAGTAGTATTAATAGCAGAAAATCCTGCAATTTTAACATAGTGTAAATAGAATCTATAGCTATTTGCACTTAGTGTAAATAATATCACAAAAAAATGCTGCTATTTGCACTTAGTGTAAATAGCATCCATCGCTAAGAAAATATGCTATTTTCACTAAGTGTAAATAGCATCTATTGCTAAAAAAATATGCTATTTTCACTAAGTGTAAATAGCATCTATTAGAATCTATAGAATCTATAGCTATTTGCACTTAGTGTAAATAATATCACAAAAAAATGCTGCTATTTGCACTTAGTGTAAATAGCATCTATTGCTAAGAAAATATGCTATTTTCACTAAGTGTAAATAGCATCTATTGCTATTTACACAGTGTAAATAGCCGCTGACTTTTTACCATGTATAACGTTACAGTACGCGACTACAGGGCATGTACACAAATCACAAACTCGTGAAATGTACGTTTGCTAATCTTGCAACACACTTTGGCATCGCGGTCAATACTGTTAGATAATGTTCTCAAAAACCATATCCGTAATAAAAACAGTAAAGGCTGTTAAAAATGATTCGAATGGCAGATCAAAGGCTATTTTGTACTTGTGATCCGTTTTTATTTTCAACGGGTCTGGTTTCGACTAATGCAACTTGAAGGTAATAAACACACGATTGCAACAATATGATTTATGTTTATTAAAAAAAATAAAAATCCGTTTAGTTATTTCAACATCAAATTTGAAATGTAACGCAGGGAATTCTGGAAATGTCAATTTACAGTAATTCACTGTAAATTATATTATATATAGTCTTTTTCACTTCCAAAAACGGTATACTACCGTAAAATTAATGTCCAATACATGTAATGTCCAATACAGTTTTTCACCGTATATAGTAGGGGAATGTACCGTTAACCATTTAACAGGTTTTTACTGTAGCATTTTTACAGTCTTTTACCATTAAATGTGCGGACATTTTTTACAGTGTAGCGCAAGAGCACGGAGAGATTTGCAAGTGCAAAGGACACAGTTTGAGTGCGCACACGGGCACACTTTGAGCACGAGGAGAGATTCGCGATTGCAATGGACACGTTTTAAGTGCGCGCACACTCTCTGGGCGAGAGCAGCGCACATCTGAGAGCGCGCGTCCGGTTTAGTGCGAGAGCAAAGGAAATTCACGTGAGAGCGGAGAGATTTGCGCTCGCGCATCATAGCAATGTACTTTCAGTGCGCTCTCGACATTTGACAGTAAAATAACGCCATATTTTCAGAAATTGCGTACTGCACCTTTAAGTATGCTAATTCTTCCATCATGTCCAAGTGGATTATTAGAAATGGACTCTAGACTTTGTGCTACTTCATTTACACTAAAGATAATATTTAAGGAATTTACTCACCATAATTGATTTGGAGTTGCAACACTAAATTCGTCGACGGATTGTACGCCTTCTTCTGAACGACCGTCCAATAGGATCGATTTCTTGTAGACTCTGTCTGACACGCCACCTTTGAATGCGTAACCCACGTGACCTCAAGCTCCCATGAACATATCGTTCGCCTGCGTTTGTTGTAGACTGAAGAATTTCACCAACAACTCTGTTCAGGTTATCATTTGATAGTGTTGCATACATCAGTGGCTGAACACCCAGCTGCTGTCTGTGCCTGTACAGAGTCCGAGAGCTTACGCCTAAGCACATTGCAATGCTTTGCCAATTCATTCCCAGGGATACTAAATGAGAAATTTGCTCTCCTGAAATGCTGTATCGAGGTCTGCCTGGATGGCCAGTAATGACAGGTGGAGGAAACAGGACATAATTGTTCTCAGACACAACTCTTTGTCTGGATTCATAAGCAGTCCGCACTAAATGAAGACTCCAAGGACTCCAATGTTGTTACTGCTGCTCTATTTCTTGAATCCTCAACAAATCTTGAGACTGACAGAAATCCACATAGGGTTTGAATGTGATCACAAAGTTCTCTATGCATCCTATCATGCACAAAATAATCGGCTTCTCTTTGCATTTGTTCAATACATTCCAGCACATTGTTAAAAAATTGTCTGATGTCATGTTCATTGCTACTTACTCCCAAAAGTAAAAACTGTACTTGAAAAGAAAACAGGAAGACTTTGAATAGCATCATTGTAAAATTGTGAGGAAGAGCTGAGCTGATTTTTGTCCTGTTCAGAAAATACAAACATCTGTAAAACAAGATATATTTACCTGAAACGCAAATGTAAAATGGAGTCTTGAAAAAACGAACAAAATTAGGTGAGTTTGAATTCATTTGAATTTTCTGAGCTTTATTAGTAGATATTTCTATTACACATTTGATCTAATTTTGCATCTCCAGTAAATGCATCTTGATTTAAGAATCTGTAGATATTTGCAATGAAAAACAAGAAAAATTGTTGAGGAGGACAACACTTTTATTTAAAGCTATTTCTGTATTCTAGTGTTGGGAGCAGAGCGAATGGTTATTGCTCAGTTGATTGTTTTTTTAAAGATGGAAAGTCAGTAAAGCAAACTTTTTAATAATTATGTTGTCGTTGACAATATAGTATAGTAGAGCTCAACTAAAGTTGTATTCATTGGCAAAATGGTAATGTTAGTACAAGTTGTATTTGGAATGAAAAAGTATGCAATCTAATGTTAGATTCGGTGGAAATAACGCTAATAATGTTAAATCAGAACAAGTCAGGCTAATGGTACCAAACTTGACATATTGTTACTTAAGCCAGTGGTCACCAACCTTTTTAAGCCCAGGAGGTTTCATAACAGACAAGCATTTGTGGTTAAAAAGTATAGAAATGTTAATTTTTTAAAATTTAGTTTCACTAGATAAGAGCGTTATTCCTCGGCTGGGATCGCGTAGAGCTCTTTGAAGCGGCACTGAAACTCCAATTTGGACCTTCAACCCGTTGATCCCCATTGAAGTCCACTATATGGAGAAAAATCCTTTTCCTCAAAAACCTTCATTTCATTTCGCATTGTGAATGGAAATGGCATGAAATCGCAGAGGAATTTATTTTTACCATGTGTTTGTATGTTGTGTCACCAAATACAAGCACTATGTAAAAGAGGAAATCTTGAGCGGCACCACAACACCAATCACCTGAAATTTAAAGACAGCTACCTGCCAAAGAGTGCAATCCGTGCAAGGAAAGTGTGTTATATTAATTAGCGTGCATGCAATCTTTTAAAAACTCAGTATTTTTTATTCCACAGCAGTAAATGAGCCAAAGAACTCAACCGATCTCAAAACACAACTGAGGAAATGCTTGAAAACACTCCATGTCAAGCTTTAGAAGAGTTCAAGCAGTTTAGACATTAGCATTAGACAAGGACAAAGATGGCAAAAAATATAGCTGTCAGCATGGGTTGAAACAAAGATGGAAAACAAAAGGCTGAAAATCAAAATACCACTTCTTCAGAACATCAGGAAACAAACAAATTCTATAAACAAAACTAACGTTTATAAGAGATGAGCTCAGACAAAAACCGAACCAAACACAGGGCTATAAATACACAGGGAAACACTAGAGACTAAACGCGATAATTTACTAGACCATTCATGAGGGCAAATCGTAAACCATAGCAAACATGAACTAACACACACACACACACATATGTGGTTTACGGGGACTCTTCATAGGCGTAATGGTTTTTCTACAGTACAAACTGTATTTTCTGTCCCCTTACCCCAACCCTACACTTAAAAGGAAGTGTCCTCATAAACCATGTTTACGTTCATTATTCACATTTGTGTCCTCGTAAACAATGAAGGTTGTGTGTAAACAAGAGATTTCAAGTTGTAAGCAAGCGGGTGGAAAATCATGGATATGCGGAGTAATTACAGGGGTACCATTGGAGGTCACTATGATAGAACTGAAGAGGAATATAAAAGGAGGAAATGTAATTGAAGCAAAGCGATTGCAAAGGAATAGGGAAGGTAATAAGGAAGAAAGTCTTTCTGTAATGGTGCGATTTGAAAGTAGTGGAATGTTACCAAGTAAAGTGATTTGAGACTAAAGGGAGACATTTATATGCAATACAAAAGAAAGTGGGACAAGGTAGAAAAAGTGGGAGAAATGGGAGGGAGGAAAGTATAATTACAAGACTAAGAATGGGACATACAGGTTTGAATAAAACATTACATTTAATATCTAAACATCCAACGGGATTGTGTGAGAAATGTGGACAGAGTGAAACTGTAGAACATGTGATTATTAATTGTAAGGGTTATGATGAAGAAAGAGAAGTGCTAAGAGAAGAAGTATGGATGAATGAAGGAAAAGAGTTAACATTAAAGAATATATTAGACTCAGATATAGGAAATAGTACGATAAATGTGTTGTTTCAGTTTCTGAATAATACAGGTTTAATGGAGAGAATGTAGGATAAGTATAAATAGAGAGGTAGAAGATGCTGATATAGTGTGGGTAGAAGGGAAAGTATATCTAACGGGTAAATAAGGATATAGTGGGATATTGGGATTTAAAGGGAATTGGGGTGGAAACTGGAGGAGCTGAACACGCAGCGCCAGTGTATTTCTTTTTTCTTTTTCTTTGTAATGGGGGGGGGTTAGAAAATGTTAAGAGATAGAGGAAATGTTTCTGATCCAAGCTACCTGATGATGGCAGTAATGCACTGTTGAGTGCGGTTGCCAGTGAAAGAAAGAAGAAGAAGAAGAAGAATTTGACAGAGATGATTTGTACGATCATATCTACATATTTACATGTAACGTTATGCATTTGGCAGACGTTTTTATTAACCAAAGCGACTTACAAATCATCCTCATCATCGTCTAGAGCCGCGCTTCTAGATTGTTTTACTCACAAATGCTAATCAGCACATGGTTAGCTAGCAGCACAGTTCTGAACATTGTACACCTATACAAACTATATGATATGAAGCAACACAGAAAAGGGTGCTTAATTGTAGAAAAAAGGCGTTAGGTAGTGACTTCTACCTACCTACCAATCTACTCACTATGTAGCTGTGGGTGAAAGACAGGAATAATTCCTCATAAATGTAGGGCTGCACTTAAAATCATTCTCAGTCAACGAAATAAAACTAAAACATACATGAAAATGTCAAAAAGACCTGAAAATACAGGGCACAATTTTATTTCATCATTTACAAAGAATGTATACATACAAATAAAGCTTACAGATATTTTAAATATTGCTGTGGGCTTCAATAGATAACAAAAGGATATTTGCAAACATCTAAGATTTGAATACTTAAATGCATTTTAAATGTGTTTGTTGATTGTGGGACAGCATTTTCCACCAGTTCTGTAGAATGGCCCTTATATAGTTGCACCTGACTGTATTATATTCATAAGCATTTTAGGAGTAAGTTCATTGTGTTTATTTTAATCAGCATGTCATGAGAGTTAAGAGATAGAGGAAATGTTTCTGATCCAAGCTACCTGATGATGGCAGTAATGCACTGTTAAGTGCGGTTGCCAGTTAAAGAAAGAAGAAGATCTCCTAACTCTCTAAGCATTTTGGGATTTTTGCGTGGGAAAACAGGACTTTTATTTTGGTAGGTCGATGTGACGTCATAGGCACGCGTCGCGCTCCGGCTCTGTTGTGATTCGGCTGAAGAAAGGTCTGTTTTCAATCATCTAAAGTGTTTAAATCCATGGAAACCGTTCCGGTAATGTTATAGTTTTGAACGTTATTTTTCGTGAGTGAATGAGTAACAAGAGAAAGAGAAAAAACGCGTCTCGTTTCGCTCTCTATAAAGTGAATCAGCTCGTTGTAAAAATGTAGACTTTGTATGTATTTGCTCATTATTTAGCGAGTTGCTAGAGTTGGTGATAAAGAAAATGCAGTCAAAACGCAGGCGATGTGCAAACTCTCAAACCTGGGTCAAGTATTCACTGAAAGTAAACGCAAAATATGCTGATAACACATATAACGGTCTTCATTTATTGCTTTGACATTTCTCTTGTGGCCCACACACTATTGATAGTGAATAAATCTATATTTATTGTGAAGCACGCTAAAGCTGCTGCTTTTGATTTTCATTAATGACTGATTGTTGTGTAGTGTTCAGAACTTTTAAAGATTGTTGATTTATCATTTGAATAATTATTATTAACATATATAGCTGTAGTATTGTTATAATTTGTGTCGTCAAGATGCTTTGTTAATGTTTTAATCATTAACTCTCACTCTGACTGACTCCCTTTCTGATTGAGAGATTTAGATGAGAATAGTTAACAGGAAGAAAAATAAATCTAATCTTAAACACACAGATAAACTCAACTGAGACACACGTGACACACTATTATAAAGATGGCGTTTATTAAAGAGGAGAGAGAAGACGTGAAGATTGAAGAAACATTCAGAGTCAAACATGAAGATACTGAGGAACAAACAAAGATGGAGTTTATTAAAGAGGAGAGTGAAGACGTGAGGATTGAAGAGGCTTTCAGAGACAAACATGAAGATACTGAGACACAAACAGGTTGGTTTTCATTCTCAAAGCTGAATTACAGTCTTGTTGAAAACGCTCATTTAGAAAAGTCTGTGAAGTTTGAGATTTCCACAATATAATAACTAAGAAAATATCTTGGTTTTACTGTATACGCATCAGTTTTTATTAAGGAAAAAAATGTTCCCAACTAATCCAAACACTATCTCATTTACTATAATATTACAGGAAACAGTTAACAACAGACATTGAACTGAATGAAAGGGTTAGTTCACCCAAAAATGAAAATTAGCCCATGATTTCCTCACCCTCAAGCCATCCTAGGTGTGTATGACTTCCTTCTTCCAGACGAATCCAATCACTGTCTGATTAAAGGGATAGTTCACCCAAAAATGAAAATGTGATGTTTATCTGCTTACCCTCAGGGCATCTCAGATGTAGGTGACGTTGTTTCTTCAGTAGAACACATTTGATGATTTTTAACTCCAACTGTTGCAGTCTATCAGTCGTATAATACATGGCAATGGTAACAAAATCTATGAGAGTAAAAAAAACATGCACAGACAAATCCAAATTAAACCCTGCGGCTCGTGACGACACATTGATGTCCTAAGACACGAAACGATCGGTTCGTGCCAGAAACTGAACAGTATTTATATCATATTTTACCTCTAATTCACTATGTGCAACTGTCTTTGGGCGCGCGCAGGCATCCGGTGCGTGAGGTGTGTACGCACTCTGGCGTAGTTTACGCAAGCGCCGGAAGTGATCTCTTGCGCGTATACGTCACTCATTGTTTACACAGCGCACAGTAATTGTAGGTACGACGGCTAATCAAAATGGTACTTGCGCTTATCCGGACTTAAAACTAAAAGATTACGTTCTCTCGCGCGAACTCATTCGGGAGTGGTGACTTTCCACGTATTCCCAACTTCTGAGCCTGCTCGCCTGAAGTTATGGTTGATTGCTCTTTGGCTGGATATCAACACACCCATTAACGTAAACTACGCCAGAGCGCGTACACACCTCACGCACCGGATGCCGTGCGCGCGCTCAAAGCAGTTGGACATAGTGGTGTATTAAGAGGTAAAAATTATATAAATACTGTTCGGTTTCTGGCACAAACCGATCGTTTCGTGTCTTAGGACATCAATGTGTCGTCACGAGCTGCAGGGTTTAATTTGGATTTGTCTGTGCATGTTTTTTTTACTCTCATAGATTTTGTTACCATTGCCATGCATTATACGACTGATAGACTGCAACGGTTAAAGTTAAAAATCATCATTTGTGTTCTACTGAAGAAACAAAGTCACCTACATCTTGGATGCCCTGGGGGTAAGCAGATAAACATCACATGTTTGGGTGAACTATCCCTTTAAGATCACATTGGTGTTGTAGGTTTGGTCATGCGGCCTGATTATGTGGATGTGGCTATTGTGGTTTAGGGTCATTTCACCACCAGTTGGCAGCAGGACGTGCAACACATATGACAGACTTTAAAATAGCCCTCCTTTATTTACCCTCTTAAATGCATGTGCGCACCGTGTGACGATAATACTGTAGTGCCTGAGCCTGTTATCTCTGCGTACTGCCATATTGATTGTTTTAATGCTTTAAACATATATTTGTCGTTTTCTGCTTTAGACATGATGGCGCTGAAAGAAGAGAGTCAAGATCTGAATCAAACAGAAGAGAAACAGCATGCTTTCATAACCGGAGAAAAACCTTTCAATTGTTCAGAGACTGAAAAGACTTTCTTTGAAAAAAGAGCTCAGAAGACTGGAAGTGGAAAATGTTTCACCTGCCAACAGTGTGGAAGGAGTTTCTCTCAGAAAGGACATCTCAAGACTCATATGAATATTCACACTGGAGAGAAGCCGTTCACATGTGATCACTGTGGAAAGAGCTTCACGCATCAAGGAACCCTTTATACCCACATGAGTCTTCACACCGGAGAGAAGACTTACACCTGCAAACTGTGTGGAAAAACGCTGAATCGAAAAGGAAATCTTCAGACTCACATGAGAACTCACACCGGAGAGAAGCCGTTCACTTGTGATCAGTGCGGAAAGAGTTTCACTCGTAAAGAAAGCCTTAATAATCACATGCGGATTCACTCGAGAGAGAGCTGCTGTGTATGTCATCAGTGTGGAAAGCGTTTCGCCGACCGTAATCACCTTAAGAAGCACATAATGACTCACACTGGAGAGAAGCCTTTCATGTGCCAGCACTGTGGAATGAGTTGCGCAAACAACACAAACCTTAAAGTCCACTTGAGAGTTCACACCGGCGAGAAGCCGTTCACCTGCCAACAGTGTGAAAAGAGCTTCTCACGGAAAGAAAGTCTTAAGGATCACATGAGAGTCCACACTGGAGAGAAGCCGTACACATGCAAACAGTGTGGAAAGAGCTTCACAAATAAAGGATCCCGTTACAGCCACATGAGGACTCACACTGGAGGGAAGCTTTTCACGTATCTTTGAGAAGACTTTGGTATAGCAAATAGATCTGAGAAGTCATTTGCAAACTCCTTCTGGCAAGAAAGAGGTTTCGAAAAAGGAGCAATTACGAAAAACACCCGATCTGATCGGAGTCATTTACTCAGATACTGGTCAGATACTTGATTCGATTCTAGTATTTCCCTAGTACTTGGTGCACACTACAGTCATTCAAATCAAACCAATGTGAACCGGGATGTGCAGAGAGTTCTGTTGCAATGGTACACATGTGTGGTCACAATTATGAATATAGGATTACTGATATAAACATCTTGTATTTTATATGTAAAATAAGCAGAGTAATTTCAACAAAAAACGTGGAGATAAGGTGAGAAAGCATGAAGCTTGCGGTCTCAGAAAGACAATCTGTCAATCAAGTAAGCAAGATGCAACCCATAGCAACGCGTTATGGCAACATCTCAGACAGTCAGACAGCAGATAAAAAGAACTTATGAGTGATTTCATAAAAAAGTGGAAGTATGTGTGTAGGTCTCATTCATGCACGCACATTTGAGCTGCTTCATCAGCCCTGATACTGATCCTTGTCAAGAACTTGAAGTCCATAAAAAGTCTTAAATATCATAAATAGTGGGGGAAAGTCTCCACATTTTGAGCGCAAATGGAGGAGACAGTTGAAAAGGCAAACATGTTTTTGATTGGCTGGAGACTGTAATGGTAACTGATTTGAGAAAAAGAGATTTTGAGAAAAATTTCTGTCCAGGATCTCAGTCAGTTCCAGTGTTCGGCACCGATTACCAGGTAATGTGAGGTGTTCACAGATTGAATCTTGCAGCTCCCGATCTGCTCGCAGATACATTACAACCATCCCGTTAATATCAAACATGTTTGATATTTAGGATTTTAAACCGAGATGATTACAGCTATGATTATGTCAGTACTTTCACAATAGCCAATGAGAGAGAAGTTTTCAGGGAGATGGAGGTGAAAGAAATGGTGAAGTATGAGTATGGTCCGAGATGGAGAAATGGTTGGTCGAAATGTGGCAGCAATATGACCGCCATCATCAAAAACATGCAATGTAACCACAATGACAAAGAGAAGAGCTTGAGGAGACATCGCATCGGCTTTGAACGTACCGGATGAGTGTATAAAGTTGCTAGCGCACTAGTTAGCAAGTGTAAACATTAGCTATTGAAATGTCAAACTAAGACCATTTGCTACATACAGATCTATCAAAGGATGCATTGCTTCCTTAAAGGGATAGTTCACCCAAAAATGAAAATGTGATGTTTATCTGCTTACCCCCAGGGCATCCAAGATGTAGGTGACTTTGTTTCTTCAGTAGAACACAAACGAAGATTTTTAACTCAAACCGTTGCAGTCTGTCAGTCATATAATGGAAGTGAATGGGAATCACGTCTTTGAGAGTCAAAAAAAACATACACAAACAAAACAAAATTAAACCCTGCGGCTCGTGACAATACATTGATTTGTAAAGACACGAAACGATCGGTCTGTGCAAGAAACTGAACAGTATTTATATCGTTTTTTACCTCTGATGCACTGCAATGTCCAAACTGTCCTGAGCGCGTACTCAACAGCCGACGCGTCTTCTTCTTCTTGCTTTACAGTGGATCGCAGACTTATAAGTGCATTACCGCCACCTATCTCTCAAATGTACCATTGACACTCTATCTACAATCTCAATTAGGAGTGTCAATGTGCTTTGGTTTGAACGAAAACAACGTAACCAAACAACGTAGAAAATGTATCCGTGTGACGCAGCTGACACAATAGCATATGCTGTTTGCGTTCAGTGGATACTCTCCAAAATGGCGCTAGGGTGACGCGGAGCACACAAAAAGTATTCTCGTAGCTTCGTAGAATTACGGTTGAACCCCTGATGACACATGGATTATTTTACCGATCTCCTTGCTACGTTTCTGGACGTTGATCGTGTTAGGATCCTTGCTGTCTATGGGAGGGTCAGAGAGCTCTCAGAATGCATCAAAAATATCTTAATTTGTGTTCCGAAGATGAACGAAGGTTTTTTTTTGGGTGAACTATCCCTTTAAGATTATCTTAAGAAGTACTGAAGAATAATTGTTATTATATTAAGTACAAAATTAGTGCGTGAAAATAGAGCAATTATGGAAGTGCACTTTTTTTTCACCTGGGAAACATAATTTGTGCTAAACAGTGTATGTTCCCTTTAAGGCAGCAATATTCCTGACAACTGAAAGGCAGGCACTCAAAATCTGTAAAGATTTGGGAGAAACCACTTAATATTCTCTCATCACAAAAACAAAAGCATGATTGCGCGTTTGATAATACTCACCGTCCCTTCAACATCTTTTGGATGTCCCAAGGCAATGAAATCTGATCTGTCCAGAATTGTTGTTGTGATTCCTTTTAATTTAAAGGGGACCTATTATGCAAAATTCACTTTCACATGTTGTTTGGACATAAATGTGTGTTGGCAGTGTATGTACACAACCACCCTATAATGATAAAAATCCACCCACTCCTTTTTTTTTAATCCCCATAAATAATAAGCAGTGTCTCCCAATGGCCTATTTTTAGCATTGGTGCTAATGTGATGTCACATTAGCCACAGGCCCCGCCCACGAATGTTGGCAGACACTGCCTTTTTAACGTAGAACCGCCCTGAGCGAGTTCACAGCGAGTTGTACACAGTCTGCCATTGCTGCACTGACGAGAATGTCTCCCAAGCGTTTAGGGGTTCTGTAGCTGGATGTATGAATCCACAAAGCTCTCTCCTTACTCCCGAAATCTGAGCCGCTGAAGACGATGTGGATTCATTTTGTTTTTGAAGAAAATTCTCCCTCAACTCTACCGAAATTCGTTTATGTCTGCGCGAATCATTTTACTCCGGACTGCTTTGTGAATGAGGGTCAGTATAAAGCAGGTTTTGCACAAAAGTTGCTCCTGAAGGATGGGGCAGTGCCAACTGTTCGTGATCCAGCTAACGTTACGCCAACTAGAAGAAGCAAGTATCACGCGTTTGTTTTCCACATTGCCTTTCTGATAGAGTTTCTTGGCATTTTGTAAGGCTAATGTTGCTAAAGCTACCATAGTCTGTTTTCACTGATGCTGCCTTCACGTCCTACTAGAATGATCGTGAATAGGAATGTGGTAGTTAAAAATTGCATATGAAAGCAATGTGAAATCGACCGCTTGAATTTGTCTAGCTCATAATCATATAGAGAGCCATTGTCTCTGCCTGTTTTCACTGATGCTGCCTTCACGTGCTACCAGAATGATCGTAAATAGGAATGTGATAGTTAAAAATTGCATATGAAAGCAATGTGAAGTCGACCGCTTGAATTTGTCGAGCTCCTAATGTGATAGCACACAAAGGCACCATGAGACCAGTTATGTTGTTATTTTTATCGCGCCGTGCTCCCCGTCTGTGTAATTCAGAAATAATCTGGCAGGGTGCAGAATTTGGCATGACACTGGTTCGAACATATATGGCTGAACACCGCTACTAGCAGTTTCTGACATTTTCAGTGCGTGAGAGAGTGTTTTGTTATTGCTGGCATGATGCCGGTGCGCGAGCTCTAGAAACTCTTCTGAAAGGGGAGGCGGGAGCACCAGCTCGTTTTCATTTAAAGGGACGAACACAAAAAAACAGCGCGTTTTGGCTCATACCCTAAAAATGGCAATTTCAACAAGCTATAAAAAATTATCTATAGGGTATTTTGAGCTAAAACTTCCTATACACACTCTGGGGACATCAGAGACTTATTTTACATCTTGTAAAAATGGGCATAATAGGTCACCTTTAAAGCATTGTTTATCTAAAAAAAAAAATAATTTTAATTATACACTTGGCATAAAATTCAAAACAAGTCAACATACCATCCTCATTTGGTCATTGCTTTATGGATGCATCCAGCATGTTCAGGAAGTAATAGTTTTTGCGTATTGCAGCAAAGAGTTGCTTTTAATTCCTCTCCAGCTCATTTTCATTTAAAGGGACAAACACAACAAACAGCGTGTTTTGGCTCATACCCTAAAAATGGCAATTTCAACAAGCTATAAAATATTATCTGTAGGGTATTTTGAGATAAAACTTCATATACACACTCTGGGGACATCAGAGACTTATTTTACATCTTGTAAAAATGGGCATAATAGGTCACCTTTAAAGCATTGTTTATCTAAAAAAAAAAATAATTTTAATTATACACTTGGCATAAAATTCAAAACAAGTCAACATACCATCCTCATTTGGTCATTGCTTTATGGATGCATCCAGCATGTTCAGGAAGTAATAGTTTTTGCGTATTGCAGCAAAGAGTTGCTCTGCGGTTTGAGTATTTACCCATCTGTAAAGTTCAAGGACTCTCCTTAGAGTATCCCTTGGGTCTTTTGTATTGTATTCGTGAAATCTGTCATGCAAAGCATAATGCTCTGAAGATCCAGTCAGAGGATGGCAGTTGGTATCCTCCTCTTCCTCCTCCTAATTTCAGCTTGCCTTCTTCTGCTAGCTGGATATTTCCTGTGGTTGGTTCAGCAAGTCTCTCTTCATGGGGACTGACTCTGCTTCTCGAAGGTTCATGTGTGCTGGAAGGCCCCTAGCAAAGTCATATTTTACAACATTAGGGAAGTGCTTCTTGCATAGTTTACTCTAAGACTGTAAAAAGAATGCTTCACCCCAAAAAAATGGAAATTCTGTCATAATTTACTCACCCACAAGTTGTTCCACACCTGTATACATTTCTGGGGCACCACTGACTTCCTTTTTTAAGTCATTGGTGCCCCAAAACTGTACCGGCTTCTGCCCCTTCTGAGGAAGCCAAGAGCAGCCAGCGGTCAAGAAAGAGGTCGAGCGACAGCCAGGCTCTTCTTGATTTTCTAAAAGAACAAGTAGAGAGGGAAGAGGAGAGAAAGCTTTACTGTCTAGATGTAGTCATGTTCACTCAGACACGCAGGCAGTTCCTCGGGAGAAGAAAGCTGAGCGGCAAGACGTCCTCGGAGATTGTTCCCTGACAGGTCCCTCTCATCCACTGCTGCATTCTCCATGCCATCCTCGCTGCCATCTTGTCCATGGCTTTGAGATCACTTCCCGTCACGTAAATGTTGTGGAGGATGCAACAGGCACCAATCACCTTTGGGGCGAACAGTGGCCTGATCCCCAAGGCCCTCAAGAAAATGGCACGCCAGCGCATCTTTAACATCCCGAAGGTGCGCTCCATGATGTTTCTTGCTTGTTGTATCGGGCTGGTGGTATGGGGTCATGATTGCAATAGGATGCTGCAGGCACCACCTCCCAAGAGACATTATCCAGCTGGTGGATACAGAGCCTGCTGGTACATTGGTGATCTGCGCAGGACAAGGGCATCATGTACGGATCCTGGATTTCCAGTGTACACATCTATAACTGCGCCCTGTAGAATAACCTTTCTGTTTATGTAACACTTTTTTGTGGCTCTGCTGGAGGAAGAATCCTGATGTGGCTCCTGTCGATGGCTCCAGCAATACAGCCGAATGGTTCATAGCCAGCAAGGCCAGCAAAGCCTCCTGAATAACTTTGTGGAGGATGGTCATCATCTCCTCCACAGCGTTGTGAACAGTCCTACAAACCATCGCATGCGGAAGGTGTCTGAAGTGACCCTGTAGGACGCTCCACATGCAAGCCGATGAACTGTAACCAGCACTTCGATTTCATGGCTCCATCAATGGGCTGGCAGCATCTGGAGCAGCATGTTGCTGCTTAGGGCTGGGCAAAAAAATATAAATTTCTCGATTTAAATTGATTCTCATTTTTACAAATCAATATTGATTCTTAAATTTGAAGAATCGATTAGTTTAGGCTGTTTTCAGATAATGAAGGGAACATTGTAGAGCACCTCCCATCCAATAAATTGCAATATGCTTTGTGTTTTGTTACATTTGATATGAACCAAAGTCTCAGTTTCAAATTCAGCCCATTTTATTACAGTATTCAAACAATAAATGCTGTTTTTGCGCTGTTTAATGTGGAGTGACAGATCGCTGTGAACTGATCTTCTCCTCCGCTTTAATAGCGGTTGCAGCATGAAATAAACACGAATGAACATCCGAAGATGTTACAAGAAAGAGTACAACTTACCGAAACCTGTATCCTGTCTCATGTAATCACACAATCAGTGTTTCAAACGCGGAAAGACGACAGTTGCTTGTAAACAATGTGTCACGTAATGTCACATTAGGGCCTTTCGCACTGCGGGAACCTTTTCATAGTACCAGAACTAATTGTGGAACTACCCACTTTTTGGCGTTTTCGCACCGCCGGAACTGGGTGTGATTTTAGTACCGGACTGCCTTTAGTACACACTCTCGGTGCGAATGCAACCCTTTAAATGGTACTGGGAAATAGTTCGCGCAAAATCGTCCCAGTACTTCAGTACTGTACATGTAGTTCTGGAACTAAAGCAGTGCGAAAGGCCCTATTTACCTCAGAAAAACACATTCGGTGACCATGAACTCAATAGTCAGCTAGAAAAATTAACTCTAGAGAGGAGCATTTTGCTAAATATATGCACCATATAACATATTCATTATAATTTTTACTGTTCTACGATGTTTGAATAAATCTGTCACGTTTTTGTGACAGCCACCATTTAAATGTTTATATTTCAAAAAACGAATTGGAGTAGAAATATAATTATGTAATTGTAACTATTATTATAAAACTTGTGTAATTTAAGCGTTTGTTTGTAAAACAGTTAATTTTAACCTTATAGTAATGTAGTACCAACTGACTCTCATGTATATTTTACAGCATTAGTTGATTTTTTTCCTTGAGAAAATTTGGCTTGTACTGTACTTGATATATATAAAAAATAATCGATATTGAATCGATAGCTTGTGAGTCAGAATCGAATCAAATTGTGAAATTTGTGTCAAAACCCAGGCCTATTGTTGCTGTTCCTGAAGACTATATGTATTTGTTATATTTATTCAGTTTTGTTTTAAACATACTGTCTGAAATTAATTGTTGAAGTCTGCCAGAATTAAAATTCTAGCATCTGATCTGTTTGGTGAGGTATTTGCTTATACTTGATTTCAGTTTCATTAATTTATTGATAAGCACTAGCACAGCGGTCTTCCCAAATCCAAAATCCTAAACAGTTCCATTTTGATTAATTAATTAATTTACTTATTTCACTTAAATTGAAAACTGAAAGAGGCAGTTGTTTCATATGTAATTTTATTTTTAGCATCACATTAGGCACATATAAGTATGAACATTAATTAACATGTTTAATACATTAAAAACGAAAAGATATACAAGGAGGTCAGTTGAAGTTTGAGGTACGCTGCTGCTCCACTTGACTGGACTCGGCTGGACTGGTTTTGAGAAACGTCTCAGGACTTTTATTTTGGTCTGCCTGTGTTTGAAGTCATACGGCTGCGCCGCGCTCCTGCATTTGTTGTGATTCGGCTGAAGAAAGGTTTGTGTTTTGAAGTATTTCAGGTGTTTAAATCGATTAGTAAATGTCAAATTGCTTAATCGTTATTGAATGTGACACTGTAATATTTTACCTAACATTAACATTATTTTGTGCTTGTAAAGCGCATCCGGACAATAGAAACAGAAGACGTGCATCTCATTTCGCTCCCATCAGTTCAGTATAAACAAGAATTTGGTCACTGGAAAGACCCGCCCACTGAGGCTCGTACTTCTGATCGACATGTGAACTGGCCAACCAGCGATCGGAAGCTATAGCTGCTATCCCTAACTTGCTGTAAAGTGTATCGCTATAGAGTGGTGGAACTATGACGTCACTTTGTAGGCTAAACCCCGGAAGCGAGTTAGCATTTTAGCACTTCCGGCTCCATCGTCCCAGGGTCAATGGGTTTTCTGAATGGGAGTTTGGTTAAATCCCTAAAGTAAGGTCCGTGGTTCACACAAGCTCAAGATACTTTCACGTTTTATTCTACGACATAAAACACACCAGTTACACCCCACTCGTGATTTTTTAAAACCGTAACGTTTCTTTAAAAAGATGGTTGCTAACAAGGAGACGTCATCACGCCAAACAGTTTATCAATTTATAGTATTTTCCAATCGTAATGTATAATTTATAGTACAATTAATTGTACAATAACCAATTAATAGTTCACCGCATTTTATATTGTTGTTCGACAATTTAGATTTTTTTTTGCTTTGCCCCGAAATGCAACACAAGTCTTCGGATGGAAGATGCTCGTTTTATCGCTTACTGATGCGGAGACTGGGTTCGCACCATGAGCTAAACTCATATTACGATTACTCCATGTAAACACCACATTTACCGGCTTAGTCGCGGTGAAAGTTAAACTTTACCGATGCACAGTGCTTAAAGCCACGTTAAAATGAAATGTTTACGGGCACAAGAAGCAGAAAGATTTAGTATTTTCTAGAAGCAAGGATAAAATAACATTTTGTGTACCCATCCTAACAAAACGAACGCTCAAAATGAGGAACTTTATTCACTAAAATAAGTTTAATCTTACCATATCCAAAAACTTGCTCACTCTGCGGTTATTTAATAGATTAAATGCTCTAGAATTTGATTGAATAGTACGTGGAGGCACGTTTTTAATTATAATATTCATATTAATCAAAGATTTATTCACTTTTAATGCACCTTACTTCGAAATGTACAGAAATACGTGCTATAGTTTTGCATTTATTCCAGTTTATATTGAAAGGTTCATGTAGCGTGGATTAAAATTCAGTAAATCCTTTTCACTGAACGTGTTAAAAATAAGTTTGAATAAGTTGTCGGGAGCGACTGTGGTGCTGTAGTTCGTTTATAGCCTAAGTTTAGCTTTTAAGTTCTGGCGCTCTTATTTTGGCTTCAAAATTCATCAAAGTTATATTATTTTGTGAAGATTGTCAAAACGTGTAAGTTTCATGAACTTTGATTGAACACAGAGCTTATTTTTTGCGATAATCCAAAAGCTCTATGGAAAGATCCCATTGGCTTTTTGTGGAGTGGAGTGTGATGCTAGCAGCCGATCCGCATACAGTGTGACGTCATAGTTCCCCCACTCTATAACACCGATTTTGCCATTTGACAAGTTATGTTATTTGTTACCGAGCACTGTCTATGTGAAGCAACAAATATAGATATTTAATGATAAGAGAAATCCTAGAGCGATTATATGAACGGTTTGGTCAGCATGGTCTGTGGCAGACCGTGTCAGGGCAACAATTCAATGAACAATAAATACATAATAAATGATTTGAGTTGTAGAGACAATATTGTCTTTTTTTTTTTTTTTTGCTCTATTTCGCTAAAGTAAATTGTTCCAAACAAAGCCATGTTGAGCATCTTTGCAGGTGTTTCCTTACTGAATCAATTTGCATTTTGAACAAATCGGGCGAGTCAATGATTCGCTGATTCATTCATTTTAAAAACAGTTTCTTCGTTCCTGAATGAATCAGTCGTTTTGAAAGAATCAATTGAATAAATGACTCGGTGACTCACTTATTAAGAGTGGCTTGCCGCCACCTATTGTCATTTTAGTTTCACATTTAAAAGCTTAATTCTTTTTTTCTGTCATTTAATATTTTTTTATATTTAAAACATTAATCTTATAACATTATTTATGCAATTTGCAAGTGTTAGAAATGGGAAAAAAAATGTATAGAACCTTTCATGTTTAATTAGGCCTATACTTGACTTTTAAAAATAAATAAAAAAATAATGACTCCTTTGCTAGTGTGCTGACTACTGAACTAGGGAGCTGATTGAGACACCCCAGAGATTTAGATTGGGTTTATTATCTTTCTGTTAATTATCCTGATCTTAAACACACAGAAACACTCAACTGAGACACGTGACACATTATTATAAAGATGGCGTTTATTAAAGAGGAGAGAGAAGACATGAAGATTGAAGAAACATTCAGAGTCAAACATGAAGATACTGAGGAACAAACAGGTTGGTTTTCATTCTCAAAGCTGAACTCACTCATTTAATCCTTATTAAAATGTCCAGCTCTACAGCAATGAGTGATGTTTTTAAAGAGTGTCTTTATTAGAGGGGTTTTATTAGACATGGAGCGGGGTCAAGAACACAGGAGCGAGTCAAGAACACATGACCACAATAGATGTGTGACGCCAGGTTCACACATACTCCATCTGCAGTGTGTATGCGGTGCATATTTCTTTCTGCGCCCATGTTAACGGATTAGGCGCCGATCAGACAGAATGTGTTTTATGCAGTGAGAGGCGCCTTTCTTAATTGTTTTCTATTGGCAGTGAGCGTTTTGCGCTGTTTTCGTGTTTTTGTAGGAGCGCTCTGAGCGTCTGAAGTTAAAAAAAATCAATTCTGAGCGGAAAGGCACTCTACGTCATTTGCATTTTTTCCATTGTCCAATCGAATGAATGGAGAGTGCTGGCTGTCTCGGGTTACCCAGAGCTGTATTTTTTAAGTTTTTGCTAATTTAGCAGTTTACTTAACAGCAAACCTAAGATTTTAGAGCACTTGATTAGACTGACAGGACAGCTGATTCGGCGGTTGCCTAGCAACATCAAAAAAAACCGCAGCTAAATAATTTTAAAAAAGTCAGCGTGTTGTTCAGCTCTCTTCCAATAGTGTCCGTGCTGTCAAGTCAATAATATTGCCAAATATTAAGTGTCTCCAACTAAGCAAGATAAAGGCAATGGTGGCAAGAAACCCAAACTCTCCTCTGGCCAGATGAACCAACATGGTGTGGTTTAATTCCAGGCTGAACCAGATTGTGGATTGATGTCATTCAGAACATTCATCCAGTACCTTCCGCTTGCATATTGAATACATCACATGGTGAAGGAGTCGAAACTGGGCACAAAAGGGCTGTGCATTAGTATGATTCTCGTGGTCTTTGCTGATGATTTGTGCTAATGGCCGTCTAGTTGACGAGGTCTTCGCAGGGGATCTGGTTGTCATGATCTCCGTTGACAGATTTTAATTATATAAGTGTGTTATGTGTAAGCCAGGTTAAAGAGATGGGTCTTTAATCTAGATTTAAACTGCAAGAGTGTGTCTGCCTCCCGAACAATGTCAGGTAGGTTATTCCAGAGTTTGGGCGCTAAATAGAAAAAGGATCTGCCGCCCGCAGTTGATTTTGATATTCTAGGTATTATCAAATGGACATGAAGGACTATAATGCGAGAAGAGCTCGCTCAAGTACTGATGAACGAAACCACATGTGTCGAACTCCAATCCTGCAGAGTGTAGCTCCAACCAGCTCCAAAACACCTGGCTGGAAGTTTCGAGTGAGTCTGAATATGTTTGTTAGCTGCTTCAGGTGTGTTTAATTAGGGTTGGAGCTAAACTGTAAAAGACAGGACAGTGGCCGTCCAGGAACTGAATTTGACAACCCTGAGCTAAACCATTTAGAGCTTTGTAAGAAATTAGCAGGATTTTAAAATGTATGTGATTATTACTAGGGAGCCAGTGCACAGTGCAGTTGACAGAACCAGGCTAATATGGTCATACTTCCTGGTTCTAGTGAAAACCCAGCTGGAGTTTGTTTATTAAGCGCACAAAGCAACCACCCAATAAAGCAGGGCTGGGTAACTTCGGTGATCTTGATCAATATCTAGTGATCTTGAAGACATTGATTAGCTTGTTCAGGTGTGTTTGATTAGGGTTGGAGCTAAACTCTGCAGGACAGCGGCCCTCCAGGACCGAAGTTGCCCAGCCCTGCAATGAAGCATTACAGTAATCTAGCCTAGAGGTCATGAACACATGAATTAACTTTGCAACATATGCTCTCAACATCAGATGCAGAAATGTAAATATATTTTAAAATGGAAAAATGCATTTTTACAAATGTTAGAGATGTGGCTTTCAAAATAAAGATTCCTATCAAATAGCACACCCAGATTACTAACTGATGCCGAAGACTTTACGAATCAGTCATCAAGTATTAGACAGTGTTCTAGATCATTGGATGCATAGTTTTTTGGTCCAATAATTAAAACCTCTGTTTGTTTTCTTACAATTTAGTATGAGGAAATTACTCTCCATCCAATTTTATGTCAACTATGTATTCCGTTAGTCTTGTGAATTGGTAAATTTTGTCAGACCATAAATAAATATAGAGCTGAGTATCATCAGCCTTACAGTGAAAACTAACGCCTTGTTTTCTAATGATATCTCCCAATGGTAGCATGTACAGGGTGAAAAGGAACGGTCCTAATACTGAGCCTTGTGGTACTCCATACTGTACTTGTGATTTACATGATACCTCTTCATTCACTTATACGAATTGATGATGGTCAGATAAGTACAATTTGAACAATGCCAATGCAATTCCACTGACACCAACATAATGTTCTAGTATATTGAAATGAATGGTGTGGTCGATAGTGTCAAGGCAGATTTTGCTGTGTAGAGTATATGTTCTGTATTCATGGTCTTTGCATTTTGGAGCTGATTTAGATTAAATGGCAACACTATTCCCAGTATACTGCAATAAAATATTTCCTAGAATGCGTTGTTGTTGTTGTTTTCATAATAGTACTGTTTTAATGGAAAACAGTTTGGGTTTAACAAGTATTTGTCTTTTTTAACTGTAGACCTGATGTCACTGAAAAAGGAGAGTCAAGAACTGAATGAAATGGAGGATCAATATGAGGAACATCATGATTTCATAACTGGAAAAAAATCCATAAAGACTGAAAAGACGTCCTCACGAAAAAGACCCCAGAAGACCAAATCTAACACCTGCCATCAATGTGGAAAGTGTTTCAGTAATCATCGAAATCTTAAAGTTCACATGAGAATTCACACTGGAGAGAAGCCTTTCACATGCCAACAATGTGGAAAGAGCTTCAATCAAACAGGCAACCTTAAAAGCCACATGAGAATTCATACAGGAGAGAGGCCTTTCACCTGCCTTCAATGTGAACAGAGTTTTAAACAAAAAAAAGCCCTTCTTTCCCACATGAGAATACACACCGGAGAGAAGCCGTTCACATGTGATCAGTGTGGAAAGAGTTTCATGCATAAAGACACCCTTAATTCCCACATGAGGATTCACTCAAGAGAGGATTGTTTTATATGTCAACAGTGTGGAAGACGTTTCGCTCATAAAGTAAGCTTCAAGACTCACATGAGAGTTCACACTGGAGAGGAGCCTTACGCATGCTCTCAGTGTGGAAAGAGTTTTAGACATAAACAGTCCCTTGATTCCACATGAGAGTTCATACTGGAGAAAACCCTCACACCTGCAAACTGTGGGAAGAGCTTCTCACGAAAAGGATCTCTTAAGACTCACATGGACATTCATACTGGACAGAAGCCATTTACATGTGCTCAGTGTGGAAAGAGTTTCAGACGTAAAGTGACTCTTAATTACCACACAAGAATTCACTCAAGAAAGAAACAGTTTTAGATATCATGACCTAAAACGCCTCAACAAGCATGAATAAATCACTCTTAGTCTTTTTTTTTTTTTACATTAAACAAGCCTTAAGACTCACACAAGACTGGCACATGGTCTCAGTGTCGAAAAGAGTTTTACAGAAGGAAACCTTAATATCTTCATGGAGAGAAGCTGTTCATATGTGACCACTCTGAAAAGAGTTTCAGATATAAAATATCTCTTAATTAGCATGAGGATTCACTCGAGAGAACTGTTTTATGTGTCATCAGAAACGAGTTTCACATACAGAAAACACTTTAAAGGGGTCATATGATGCTGCTAAAAAGAACATTATTTGGTGTAATGAAATGTGTTTATGCGGTTTAAGGTTCAAAAAACATTATTTTCCACATACTGTACATTATTGTTTCTCCTCTATGCCCCGCCTTTCTGAAACGCGTCGATTTTTACAAAGCTCATCGGTCTGAAAAGCAAGGTGTGCTGTGATTGGCCAGCTATCCAGTGCGTTGTGATTGGCCGAATACCTCAAGCGTGTGACGGAAATGTTACGCCCCTCACCATACAGTGATGCCGTGTCCGGTCGGAGTGATGAGACAAAAACATTAAAACCCATTATAAACGAGGCATTTGTTGCATCCAGTGGGGACATAATTACGGATTATAATGACTTATATTGTCTTTTTACGCGTTGCGTTGCATTGCGCCGCGTAAACATAAAACCATGTCTGCATTTGTGATCGGAGAATGACAAACAACAAGCCCTACTCTACACTGCTTAAAACACGCGTTTGAATTGTCAATGGCAAATCCTTTAAATATGAAAACGTACTTACAGGCTGTGAGTCAGCATTAATTGTCAGCATAGACTGTATAGGGTCAGAATGCGCGCCGAAGGGTAAACGGGAACTGAATTCACCGGAACACCGGCATTGTAAGCTACTCTCCCAGGAAACAAAGGCCAAACAAAGTCGTTTCGCTTTCACAACGAATCACACGGCGTCTTAACGACATGGCGGCAGTGGCAACAATACTACAGTGAGAATAAAAGTTACGCCTTCTTTCTTTGCGTGAACATTTGGGCGGCGTTATGCAAATCTTCCCAGATAGTGATGTAAACGTGGGGGCGTGTTAGAACGAGCCGTTTTAGGGGGGGTGTGGCTGACTCTTAACTTTTATAAAGAATATCTCTTTGGTTTTGAGAATTTAGTCTTTCCAACTTCAGGAATATTATCTATTCACGAACAGCTTGTAACACTCCAAAGAGAAAGGAAAACTTGAAATCGCATCATATGACCCCTTTAAGAAACATGTAATAATTCACACCAGAGAGAAGTGTGCCATCACAAGCTAGACAGATTTTAAGAATAAAATGGGAACAAAAATTAAATTTTTATTGGCAAATAAAAAAAACAAACATTGAGATCAGTTACAAGTACAAAGCCATTCACCAGCATCATGCAGATTAATAACAAAACGTCTTGCAATACACGTCTGAAAAGTAGAGATTCTTATCAAAAACTCCCCTCATTTGACTGATGGTGCTGAATTTATAATCATATAATTCTTCATAGTTTTATTTCTTTTAGCTTTTAATCAGGGAGAAGCTTGAAATTGAACATGTTCCTGTTCTACACTACAGAGCCATACTGAAGAGAAGCTGAAAATGTGTCTTTAGATTTGATTCCTGTTGCATATTTTTTAAATCTAATCACAACCCAACTCCAATCTTATGTTTGGACTTCATGTTTTGTGGAATAACCCTGTAGTAATCTGATTTTCTAAATGCTTAAACCCCAAACACACACACATTAGAACATCATTACCATGCAAACTTAAGTAACTACAGTAAAACACTAGATTTTTAATAGAACACGATATCTCTAGACACTTTCACTGATTTTGAGTTTTAAATGCTTATTTTATCGCCCTTCCTAAAAAAAAAATGCTTAAAATGACCAAAATGATCTACCAATAAAACAACATATCCTAACAAACTTTTTATTATAATTTTTTTGCTGCAGTGAATGCGATTTCAGTGGCAAAGTGCAATCATTTCCTTCATCACCATATTTATCACGAGGCGCTGATGACAACGTGTTCATTAACAGTAGGCATTTTCACTGTAGCCCCTGCAGAACCTGGCTGTACGCTGCAGAGTTAGTGTCCTCGTGCTGGTCCGGAGTCACCCACTTATCCAGACGCTCACACTGGTTCTGATCCAGGATTCCCATGCGGCTGTACTCTTGACACCAGGTTTCGGTATCCTGCTTTGTAGTAGCCTCGGATACTTCATCGGACAAAACGTGGCACTGAGACTGAATGCTTTCACCTGAAATTACACACAAAGAATGTTGTTAAGTGCAGCAACATGACAGCTCATTTACTCTTAGACTATCAGTTGTGTCATGCACGCTTGTATTATCTCCTTTGTTGGTACGGCACCCAATATTTGTGCTAGACCTGCCGAGTACATAGTGAATGCATGAAAAGTCCTCACCCCTCTGTCCTGCGTGGCAAAGTGCCAGGTATAAGGAGTCTGGTTGACGACTGAAACCTGGGCACCCATTATTCACGATATCCTGTTACAGTAAAATATTTCAGAGAACAAACAATGATCACTCTTAACAGTCAAAATTCGTCTAAACACACAGCCACCAAAACCAATTCTCTCCTCACAACAACTAGAATACCATTTTTTGAGCTTCGAAGCTTTGGAGGGAGGGGGCTGAACATATTCTTCTCTGTAATAAAGACAGGAATCTCTGTGTGTCTGTCTGGCTGTTTGCATTTTTATTATGTTGAGAATAGGGTTGTGATGGTGAGGACATTTTCCACCGGTTAATCGACGTGTGACAACACCAATAATACCGGTATCACCGTGGGGGCGGGGCGGTTCCCTCTTTTCCTCGCTTTCAAATAGCTTGTCCGTCTAACCTCACTCTTCTTGTCCGTCTCACCTCACTCTTCTTGTCCGTCTCACCCCACTCTTCTTGTCCGTCTCACCCCTCTTCTTATCCGTCTCACCTCACTCTTCTCGTCAGTCTCACCTCGCCTCACTCTTCTTGTCTGTCTCACCTCACTCTTCTTGTCCGTCTCACCCCTCTTCTTGTCTCCGTCTCACCTCACTCGTCTTGTCCGTCTCGCCTCACTCGTCTTGTCCGTCTCGCCTCACTCTTCTTGTCCGTCTCGCCTCACTCTTCTTGTCCGTCTCACCTCACCT
>NW_015558686.1:59529-68570 GCF_001515605.1 Sinocyclocheilus anshuiensis | reverse complement strand
GCTCGCCTCACTCTTCTTGTCTGTCTCGCCTCACTCTTCTTGTCTGTCTCACCTCACTCTTCTTGTCCGTCTCACCTCACTCTTCTTGTCCATCTCACCTCGCTCTTCTTGTCCGTCTCACCCCGCTCTTCTTGTCCGTCTCACCTCACTCTTCTTGTCTGTCTCACCCCGCTCTTCTCGTCAGTCAGCTCGACTCACTCTCCTCACTGGAGAAATTAAATCTGATCTGAGATGCGACTGTCGTTCGGCACGCTGCATTGAGCAGCCGCATTCAGTTTTTAATTGTAGTGTCTGTTCTTTTACTGAACTAAATTATTTTTATTACTATAAAAAATCTAAACGATGGTGGGGGTCGGTGCCGCGGTGGGCAAGTGACGTAACCGGTGTTGCGGCTTAACAACGGTATCACCGTCAGCACCGTCTATCGCGGCAAGCCTAGTCGAGAGCCATTCATCCAATCGACTTCACGCAGGGCGGGTGTGTTGCTGCGGACCCAAGCGAGTGTCGCATTTTGGTGCAATATGGACACACGACACGTTCAGAATTAATAAACTTTTAATAAACTACAGAACAGCGCGAGCAGGAAGCGGCTCGCCTCACACGGGCAGGGCTTATATTCTCCCGAGAACGGACACTGCACTAGTGATACAAAACACACAAGTCTGTTAAGAGCAATACTTTTAATATAGACAAATTATTATTAGGCTGGGCTACTGTACGTTTTTTTATGACTGTCGTATTCGCAAGTATTTTCCAAGCAAATTAAGTGCACGTTTTTATCAAGTGTAAAATTACTGATTAACATGGCGGATACTCATGGGCGATTCATATTCAAGCGCGAATGAGAACCGTTTCGTGGGGAATGCCAGGTGTTCGGGGGGAAAAAGAATGTTCGAATCTCAGAATTGAAAATCGAATGCCAACCCACCGAACGAATATTCTGGTCTAGCCCTAACAACAACACAATGTGACACCAGGGCTTTTAAGGTGTGCCTGGAATCAAATGCACCAATCAAGATGGGCCAGTCATTAGCCTGCAGGAGCCAATCAGCACTGTATCTGGACACAAACACTTCCAAAACAAAAGAGAAAGAATCGAGAGAATGCAAAACAAAGGGTTGTAACACCCAATCAGTGCCCAGTTATCTCGTGCATGGGGTAAACAGCAGGAGGTAGCAAGACATACCATATAGAGCTAACAACTTTCCTCAAGCAATGTGGCAAGGCAGGGACAATCTTTAAGAGGCCATACTGATGAAAGTGGGAATCTGTATCGGCTCCTGAAACTTAGGGCAGAAGAGGATGAC
This sequence comes from Sinocyclocheilus anshuiensis, assembly GCF_001515605.1. Classification (NCBI taxonomy): domain Eukaryota; kingdom Metazoa; phylum Chordata; class Actinopteri; order Cypriniformes; family Cyprinidae; genus Sinocyclocheilus; species Sinocyclocheilus anshuiensis. The sequence goes on along the minus strand of NW_015558686.1, from coordinate 67,263 downwards.
CCCATTTTATTGAAATGGTTAACAGATCACAACATTGCATACACAAGCCCTAAATCACAGAATGAAATCCTGAACATGATGGCCAATACTATAATCCGAGGAACTGCAAGTGAGATTAGGTCTCCAGCCCTTATTCAGTTTTCTATAATAGTTGATCGCACTTTTATTGTAAACTATTTCAAAGACATTGACCAAAATATTCCTCTTCAAAACCATTTATTTATTGCAATTTAGTCAAAGACTACAGAAAACCCAAGACGTGTCACTCGTATAGTTTTGAATGGGGAAAAATGCAACGCGCAATATGGCCGCTCTATCAAACAAAGCCCCGCCTTCTGAGCAAAAGAGCAAATCGCTAATCGGTAAAGTCAGCGCATCACTGCAGCTGCCGTTAGAATCCCGGTTGCTATAGAAACAGTCAGCGTTCAGAGACGTGCGCTCAGGACTGTGTATGTGCACTGGCTGATCTAGCCTGAAAAATAAGCTTTTTTTAACGCTATTGGAGCATAAGGAACAATATTTATGAGGCAGTTGTTAGATTTCATTGGTGATTTCAAATTTGAAATTTAATCGTAAGCTTGGTGAACAGTTTTGGAGAATTTGATGTTTCCCCATTCAAAGAGATAAGAGCTGCACTTGCACGCCCGAGAGGCGTTTCAAAGATGGCCGCCGACTGTTGTCCCCCCCCCCCCAACTGTTAAGACGAAATTTACGCCCCTAACAATAACGTCACTGGTCCTGCACTTTGGGGACTGAGGAGGTGTGCAGGCAGATTATAACTTTTTGTTATTGTTTTTGTTTGTTATGTTCCATTGTTTCAACCTGAACAATGCAGCTAAGTCACATAAAATATTAACGAAGCTGAATCTCAAGTTACATCTTTAAATGTATCCAAGAATCTTCATAAATCATTTGACTCAGGGCAATGTAGCTTTGTGGTTTAACTGATGGTATATCATTTAATATCAGTTTAGATGGTCATGCATAATTTGTGTTCATAATCATTAAATTAACAATTAAAAATTGTGCCTTATATGTATTTATCTTGAAACCTGCCTTTAGGGTAGTATAGATGTACTATAGTAGATATAGTATATCTTATGTAAGATACAGATTTTTTTTATGTCTGTAAAGTTGCTTTGAAACTATGTATGTTGTATACAAATCAAATGGACTTGATCTCATTATTGGGGTTGTCTTCAAAAACACAAAACTAAAAAAACTGCCACAAAAACAGGCAATTAAAGTGATTTGATTCGGATTAAAAAGCAGCTGCTTCAATAGGATGACTATAAAAAGGGGTGGTGGAGAAGCTCATCCTCAGACAGCTTACTGTAAGGTGCATCACTGTGTAGGCTACTTGGCTATTGTGTTTGTTTGCTTGATTAACCCATGGATCCAGACATTTCCAAACAAATTACTACTTACAAAACCTCAGTAACATACCCTGATGGTCTAACAAAGACGGGGAAAAAACACTTTCAGAAAGAGAGCAAACACGTTTGAAATTGAAGGTAATATGAATACAGTACAGATAGCCTCAAGTGTCCATTTTGTAAGAGAAAAACTGTAAGAATGTGGATATTACATTGGATAAATGTTGGTTTCTTGTGTATTTTATTTTTTTACTAGGTTACACAACCCTTTGTACTGGTGGGGATGTACATTATAGGTGAACTCACAGCTACTGGAAATGGAAATCAGTACATCTTGTGTTATAGTAGACTACCTGACGAAGTGGCCCCAGGCATAGCCACTAAAAAACAAAACGGCAAAGGCATCAGTTCCATGTCGCGGAAACTTAAAACTGCTTACCTCAAGCTCTTTCGCAGCTTCCTCTTTTTTTTCAGCACATATAAAAAGTACAACTGCCAAACTGTGTTTGAGCCACTCAACTTGAACAAAACGAGCATGACAAAAGCACATAGTATAGAGGAGCGTCAGACAGAGTATAATCAGAATGAGACTTCTGAGATCTAACAGCCATGACCTTATTTCTGAAAAAACTTTCCAAAACGTTCACAAAGGGAAACCGAAGGCTCAGGGAAAAGTCAGTGGTGGGAAAAAGGACATGAGGTTTGTGCCGATTTTGAGTGCTCAGATCAGAGAAGTATTTGGACTCAGCAGCCTTAGCTGCCCTTTGGAACATAGTAAGAGAATTTTTCATAATATATATATATATAGGCCAATTTTCTCACGGCACCGACAAATGCCAACAGACACGGTTTGGCATCGGATGCTCAACTTTAAGCGTACTTATTCCCGAGACATGTAGAGCCATCTATCAGGTTCTCAAAGAAAGACATCTTAAGGTATGCATTCCGATCCTCACCACTTTGGTTTAATCAATATGTCAATTTATAATTACCTTGTTGCAAAGAATAAGCGGGAATCTGTTCTGTTCTTCTTGTTTGAAGTATGCGTATCGTTATGGGAACTGTCCGGTCAGGTGGTGCTGAACAAAGCCAGTGCTGTCAACGCTACATAGTTCAATAATAGGGTCAGCGCTACCCTTACGAAAATTAACCAGGGTATTACTGCAAATAAAATACGAATAGCAATCGATACGCCAAAAAATAAACAAATAAATATGATTGGAGATCGGTGATTTGGGGACTACAATGGATGTAAATATGGAGCTGCATACTGGCTTGAAGAAGGGCGAGGGGACAATAGTATTTGATGTATTTGAAATTGTATGTATTGTAGGTGGTGTGGGTCTTCTATTGATCTTAACTGCTGCTCTATATACTGACAAAAGGCATATATGCTGTCATTCTTGGGTGGCTGCAGATTCTGGTGCTTCTCTGTCAGGACTTTAAGGGTTTAATTTATTGCCCCAAGAATGGCAAGGTCTTGGGCTTGTGCAGGATCAGATGAATATCTTCTCTTACTACGCCTTTTTTTCTCCTTTAGGCTGGACCTCTTCCTCCTCGTCTTCCCTCTCTTGTTCTTCCTCCTGCTCTTTATCATCACCTCTGTCATCACCGTCACCCTCTTCAAGTGAAGTAGTAGTCCTTCGGCGTCTTTGCGAACAGATTTAGGTTTGTTTTTTTAACCACAATTCCTCCGCTACCAGAGGGAAAATATGGAAGATCTTCTGATTTGATTTAGTTTATTTGAATCGTACATATTTCTCCAGTAAAACACATAAAAAATTCTTAATGCATGTGCATTTGTAGGAGTTTCTCTTTCAGACACAACATTTATGGGAGGAGAATATTTAAATAAATCACGCAACGTGGTTTGCATGGTATTTGTGCCATAATTTAATGTCCCAAAAAAGCGTCTTAACTTATTTTGTGCTTGACATGCTGCAATAGTTGCTGTCGGAGGACAGAGAGACATTATCAGAATATCCAAGCACCATTATTTGTAATTTGCGCTGCTCTTGGTAGATTGCGTCGGTCATTATGGAAATGAGCTGCTGTGTCAGTAGATCACCAGAGAACTTTCCGCTCCCATCAATGCTTTTTAGAATTTCTGACTCTCTAATTTGCCCTATTTAGTCAATCTGGCCCTTCTCCTGCCACAACTGAAATGTCCCATACATGGCAGAGATCCACTCCAACACTCTAATGCTGTTTTCACTTATGTGAACCGCAAGGTTTGCTCTAAAAAGTCTTTTTACAGTGAGGGCACATGGAAGGCTTCTCTCCAGTGTGAGTTATTACATGATTCTTAAGGTGTTTCTTGTCTGTGAAACTCCTTCCACACTGATGACATGAATCTTCATGTGGTACTTGAGGGCTGCTTTATTTCTGAAACTCATTCCACTGTGACCTCACATAAACGGCTGCTCTCCAGTGTGAACTCTCATGTGCCTGTTTAGGATTCCTTTTTGGCTGAAACTCTTTCCACATTGCTGGCAGGTGAAAGGTTTCTCTCCAGTGTGGATTCTTAAGTGTTCTTCAAAGTGTCCTTTTCGAAGGAAACTCTTTCCACACTGGGGGCATGTGTAGGGTTTCTCTCCAGTGTGATTTCTTATGTGCTCTTCGTATTTTCTAGGCTGGACCTCTTCCTCCTCGTCTTCCCTCTCTTGTTCTTCCTCCTGCTCTTTATCATCACCTCTGTCATCACCGTCACCCTCTTCAAGTGAAGTAGTAGTCCTTCGGCGTCTTTGCGAACAGATTTAGGTTTGTTTTTTTAACCACAATTCCTCCGCTACCAGAGGGAAAATATGGAAGATCTTCTGATTTGATTTAGTTTATTTGAATCGTACATATTTCTCCAGTAAAACACATAAAAAATTCTTAATGCATGTGCATTTGTAGGAGTTTCTCTTTCAGACACAACATTTATGGGAGGAGAATATTTAAATAAATCACGCAACGTGGTTTGCATGGTATTTGTGCCATAATTTAATGTCCCAAAAAAGCGTCTTAACTTATTTTGTGCTTGACATGCTGCAATAGTTGCTGTCGGAGGACAGAGAGACATTATCAGAATATCCAAGCACCATTATTTGTAATTTGCGCTGCTCTTGGTAGATTGCGTCGGTCATTATGGAAATGAGCTGCTGTGTCAGTAGATCACCAGAGAACTTTCCGCTCCCATCAATGCTTTTTAGAATTTCTGACTCTCTAATTTGCCCTATTTAGTCAATCTGGCCCTTCTCCTGCCACAACTGAAATGTCCCATACATGGCAGAGATCCACTCCAACACTCTAATGCTGTTTTCACTTATGTGAACCGCAAGGTTTGCTCTAAAAAGTCTTTTTACAGTGAGGGCACATGGAAGGCTTCTCTCCAGTGTGAGTTATTACATGATTCTTAAGGTGTTTCTTGTCTGTGAAACTCCTTCCACACTGATGACATGAATCTTCATGTGGTACTTGAGGGCTGCTTTATTTCTGAAACTCATTCCACTGTGACCTCACATAAACGGCTGCTCTCCAGTGTGAACTCTCATGTGCCTGTTTAGGATTCCTTTTTGGCTGAAACTCTTTCCACATTGCTGGCAGGTGAAAGGTTTCTCTCCAGTGTGGATTCTTAAGTGTTCTTCAAAGTGTCCTTTTCGAAGGAAACTCTTTCCACACTGGGGGCATGTGTAGGGTTTCTCTCCAGTGTGATTTCTTATGTGCTCTTCGTATTTTCCTTTTTGGCTGAAACTCTTTCCACATTGCTGGCAGGTGAAAGGTTTCTCTCCAGTGTGGATTCTTATGTGCTCTTCAAAGTGTCCTTTTTGGCTGAAACTCTTTCCACACTTGGGGCATTTGTAGGGTTTCTCTCCAGTGTGATTTCTTAGATGCCCTTCAAAGTGTCCTTTTTGGATGAAACTCTTTCCACACTCGGGGCATGTGTAGGGTTTCTCTCCAGTGTGATTTCTTATGTGCTCTTCATATTTTCCTTTTTGGCTGAAACTCTTTCCACATTGCTGGCAGGTGAAAGGTTTCTCTCCAGTGTGGATTCTTAAGTGCTCTTCAAAGTGTCCTTTTCGAAGAAAACTTTTTCCACACTCGGGGCATTTGTAGGGTTTCTCTCCAGTGTGATTTCTTAGGTGCCCTTCAAAGTGTCCTTTTTGGATGAAACTCTTTCCACATTGCTGGCAGGTGAAAGGCTTCTCTCCTGTGTGGATTCTTAAGTGCTCTTTAAAGTGTCCTTTTCGAAGGAAACTCTTTCCACACTGAGGGCATTTGTAGGGTTTCTCTCCAGTGTGATTTCTCATGTGGTAATCAAGGTTTCCTTTTCGGTTGAAGCTCTTTCCACACTGTTGGCAGGTAAAAAGTTTCTCTCCTGTGTGAATTCTCATGTGGACTTTAAGGTTTCCGTGTTGATCAAATGTTTTTCTACACTGAGGGCACGAGTAAGGTTTCTCTCCATTGTGAATTCTCATGTGCCTATTAAGGCTTCCTTTTTGAGTGAAACTTACTCCACATTGCTGGCAGGTGAAATGTCTTCTATTTCCTCTCTTTTGCGCCCTTTTCTGTAAGGAGGTTGTTTCAGTCTGTGAGCAACTAAAAGATTTTTCTTCAGTTTTGAAATCATGCTGATTCTTGTATTGATCTTCCTCTTTGATTTCATTCAGTCCTTCATTCTCCTCTTTAAGTGCCATCAGGTCTAAGGCAAAAAAAGACAAAAGTTAACCCCAGTTTAATGGCACAAAGCAACAGACATCAAGACATATAAACCAACATACAACTGGATCCTATACTCATTAAGCTACTGAAATAGGTGCTACATGTAATTTGAGAACACCTTTTCAATATTGCTAACTCTTAATTTTCTTAAAGACATGTCTCAAAAATTGTCAAGGAAAACGAAGGAATGTCTCAAAATTTGTTGTAACTACTTTCTCCACCCCATCAAAGTTCCATCCCAAACCTCTTCATGGTGTCGGGGATCAACTACGGTTACACTCCGGGGCTAAACCGTAGGCTAAGGTCTCAACCATTTGTGGTTGAGCCCAGGGAGGACTGAGGGAAAGACCTGGCCACCTACCCTCGGATTATGGCCAAAAAACTTCAAAGAAATGCAAACAACTACGTCTTCAAATATGGCATCGGACAGTGGACCCTCCAGGCTGGACAGTGTCCAAAATGTAACTGGAGAAGAGCGAGGATGTGCTCCCAGTAGACCAGCTACTTATGACGTGGTTGAGACAAAACTTCCGGGACGCTCAACTGCTGATACCAACAGGATCGAACAGAACTGCCTGCGCTGCACCAAATCAATGAAAATTGGCATATGGAATGTATGTGGTATGGACCTTGGAAAGCTACAGATTGTTCAAAACAAAATGGGGATAAGCGAACTCCACTGGATAGGATGGGGCTTTTTCCAGTCGGGGGACCACACCATCTATTACTCAGGAAAAGATACAGTCCGGAGGAATGGTGTGGCCTTCATTATCAGCAGATCAGTGGAAAGTTATCGAACAATTAATGACCAGCTGATCGCCATCCAAATTCGAGGTAAGCCACTAAACATCACCATCTTGCAGGTTTATGCTCCAACATCCAACAGCAATATATGAAACCATCATTGAAGAATTCTATGCTGAAGTTCAGGAAGCAATGGATCAGACACCAAAAAAATATATTATTGGACTGGAGATTTCAACACCAAAGTGGGAAGCCATGTCGAAACTCATGTTATGGGCAGCTGTGGCTTGGGCGAGAGTAACGAAGTCGGAGATCGTTTAGTCCAATTTTGCCATGAGAACCAGCTGTGGATTACCAACACTGGCTTTAAGCAACCAAAACGGCGTCTCTACACCTGGCTAGCACCAGATGGCATATGATTATGATTATAATGAAAGAGTTTTTGATTTGTTTTATTTTGTTAAGTATTAATTTAAACCTTTCTATAGAAATATTTATCATGTCTGTGATGCTTGGTCGTTACTTTAAAAAACAACAGGCTCTCATACTAGGTTGTTCGAAAAACACATTATTTTTCACATATTTTACATTATTACAACACCTCTCTCCCCAGTCTGGCATGAACGGCTCGAATATTTCCTGTATCAAATGAAGGCACACCTTCTGAAATACGAAATGTGCTGTGATTGGTTAGCTGGGCCAGTGTGTGCTGTGATTGGTTAGCTGGGCCAATGTGTGCTGTGATTGGTTAGCTAGGTCAGTGTGGGCTGTGATTGGTTAGCTGGGCCAGTGTGCGCTGTGATTGGCAGCACTTGGCACCTGGTCGGGGAAATATCACGCGCCTTACCATAGCCGCCTGCGAGCTTCAGTGTAAATATTGCGTCAAAATCAAATCAATTTGAGCACGATT
>NW_015558686.1:42186-59194 GCF_001515605.1 Sinocyclocheilus anshuiensis | reverse complement strand
TCGTTGAAAAGTTCATTTATTTCAGTAATTCAACTCAAATTGTGAAACTCATGTATTAAACTACTTCAGTCTGTGTGCATTGAATTTAAGTAAATGAACATACTTTCCAGAAGGCCAACAATTCACTAAAAATGTTTTTTTTTATTGGTCTTATAAAGTATTCTAATTTGTTGAGCTAGTGAATTGGTGGGTTTGAGCCAAAATCATCACAATTAAAAGAACCAAAGACTTAAATTCAATGCACACAAACTGAAGTAGTTTATTTAATAGACGAGTTTCATAATTTGAGTTGAATTACTGAAATAAATAAACTTTTCCACGACATTCTAATTGATTGAGATGCACCTGTATATGTGAACCTGGTGTAAAAGGCCGCCTCACATAGAGCTCACAAAATCAGGCTGTGTGTAAGCTATTGTGCAATAAATGCACAATTGTCAGTACAAAATTGCAGTACATGATCAAACATTTAGACGAGATAAATATATATTTTCGAAAAATGTCTAAAAAATTCTCCCACTCCACCCCTCAAATTAAAAAAAATCCCCTCTCACAAAAGTCACCTAAGAGGGGAATTCATTTTCAAAAATGAAATTCAGGCCCTGAATAAATGTCTAAATAGAAACGCAAACCAAACCGAGCCGTGCCGTGCCGAGCTGAGTCGTACCACGCAGTGGAAAAGTGCCATTTGAGGCCCGTGCAGGGCTCTACCAGGAACTATGATGAAACAGCGCTAAATTTATAGTGTTATGTCAAAATATTAATTTATTTAATTTTAAATTAAACAACTGTAATTCTGATAGTATTCCCACTTTTTACAAAATGTAACTAATCTGAATACTGATTACGTAACGCCGTTACAAGTATTCTGTTACTCCCCAACCCTGCCTATGCCTTCCGCAGATGATATAAATAAATATAAAAGACTTTCAACTAGCATAACAAAAAATGTTTTTGAACCAAATCACGACCCTGCCTTTAAAGCAAACTGAACCGAGACCATCTTTCGGTGGTCTAATGTACTGATAAAGTACGTTTTTTTTGTCATTTCAACTGTTCTAATTTGTGTCACTCACAAACACTCAAACAGTTTGATTAAAGTCATCTATGATGCAGTTCATTATAAAAACCCTTTGTTAAATGAAGAACAAATATAGACAAACGTGCATTCATTGTATTTTTGAGTTCAGCTTTGAGAATGAAAATCAACCTGTTTGTTCCTCAGTATCTTCATGTTTGACTCTGAAAGCTTCTTCAATCTTCACGTCTTCACTCTCGCTTCAGCAGGAGTTTTTCTGTGTTTAAGATCAGAATAATTAACAAAGTAAAATAAACCCAATCTAAATCTCTGGGGTGTCTCAATCAGCTCCCTAGTTCAGTAGTCAGCACACTAGTAAGGGAGACAGAGTTAATGTGGTTAATCTTAGTTAATAGCCTTAATGACCTAGTTATAAAAAAAAAAAAATCCAGCAATACAATTTAAGAGAATGGGGGGAAAAAATTACACTCATTTTTTTTGTTTAAATTTGGTATTTAATAACTTGTAAATCATTTTAAAATAGTATACTTTCATGAAAACATTTACAATTGTTTTTTTTTTAAAGCTGTGTTTGTTCTCGTTGCATTTTGAGCTGCAGGAGTCGGAGATTCGAATCACTGAATCATTTTGCGAAGCATTTGATTCAATTGACTCGGAGTTGGGAAAAGCGCTGTTTCTCCATCACTGCTTTACAGTGACTGAATTCGTGTGTATGATGAACTGATTCACGATATATGGAGCGACATGAGACGCATCTTTTCTGTTCATCATCGTACGGACGCGCTTTACTCATGAAAACTACGTTAATTCATGTAATAGATAAAGTATTACAGCACTACAGTCAGTGTAATTACGCCATTTACATCGCTTTTAAAAACTATACCATAACGGTTTGTAGCAAACGCTTTAAAAGCTTAAAAACACCAACCTTTAGATGCAGCAGCGCGGCCTTGTGACGTCACGTCTCGAGACCAAAATAAAAGTCCCGTTCAGTCAAAAAAAATCACAAGAGTGCATAGAAATCGGTTCATGTTGTTTTGCTTTATCCCTTTAACCCATGTGTATTTTTTAGAGCATACGTGAAAATAGAGGAAGGGGGAAAAACACTTAAATTACTGTAATTCCTGAATGTTTCAGAATACAGACTTAAATTTGGTAACATTTTGTGGTAGATTATTCTTGAAGTGAAGGTTTAATTTAACCTCAAAGTCTGCAAAATCCAGGAGGGAGGGCTGGCAAAAAGTAGCAGACAAATTAAAAACAACTAACATGGTCACCACTTGCATTTATCACTTATTTCAGTATATATTTTTGTATTTTAATACTTTCATAAATACTTTTATCATCTTTAATGTCAGAGCCACCACGCGACCCACTAGAACATGGGAACAAGTAGAAGTGAAATACAAGAATATTCTGCAAAGTGGTAATCTTTACTACTTTATACTTTAATTATGGTAAATCTTGAGTAGTGATGGATTGCTTTGACTTAAAGTGAAAACTGCTAAACTTATTTACAGCTAATGTGTCACCATGAGCTATGGATCTCATTTTTTAGAGTGTAATGGCATTGTGTTTTCCCCTTTTGTGCAGTTTTACTCAATACACCAACACGTTCACCTGTTCCTGAGCAAGTGCTGGCTGAAGCATGTGCAGTAAGTGCACTTTTTCTAACTTTTTTTTCATCAAAAGGGAAGAAATTGCGACACTTTGTCCTGTGCAATGGAAACAAATGGGTATTACAGTGACGAAACCCTCTCAGATGACTGTCTTTTGGAGGAAATACTTAGAACTAATAGGCTCTTGAGTAGATACAAATTAAGTTATTAGTGCACTTATGAGTCCACATCTACAGAAAGGCCTACAGAAGAGTCTGCACAGAGAGGTGATACAGAGGTGTTGTACTTTTCCTTTTTATTTTGGTTGGTTCTTCAACACAAAATATAAGAAATATAAAAATCCCCATTTGGCGGCAGTGGGGGTTTCCGCTTCAGTGCTAAGAAGAACTTTTGGATGACAGACTTAACAAAACAATGCCGTATGTTCCAATTTTAAAGTTTTTGCAACTGCTTTTAAGTAACAGTTACATTCTTGACAGCTTTAGATAATCAGTATTGGAATTAGGACAAGAAGGAAAGGTCTACACGTCTTATCGGGATGGTATGCATTTCAAGCGCAACAATTTTATGTCAGGTAGCGAATTGCGAATATTGCTGAAATGGTATGTGGATGATTTTGAGATCTGCAAGCCGTTTGGCACATCCAGAAAAAAAACACAAGATCTGTGCTGTATATTGGATTCTCGCCAAGTTACCACCAGGTTATAATTCGTCACTGTCTTCCATATATTTGGCTGTACTGTGCAGATCAGACGATGTTCGGACGTATGGATATGAAAAAGTCCTTGCTTCTGTTTTGGAAAGCCAAGGAATTTTTATTGCACCGCGCAGACTGCTAGAGCAGACAATTTGGGAGCACATGGCATTACTGGATTTGTAGAGTTTTTCCAGTGAATACGTGTGCCGGTTTTATACGGCACAAAAGTCTGAAATTCAAGAGAAGGAAATATGTTCGGATGTTTCTACTCTCTGAAGCAAAGAGATCAGCAGAGGATACTGAAAAGCCTCAGGGTATATACAGGAATCATGGAGTTAAATTTAATACCTGTTAAGACTCTTACCATACATTTTAAGACCTCATCGCCACTCCAAGTTTTAACCGGTTACATCGGCAACACTTTAACTTACATTTACTATATATTGATTGTAAGATAGCACAACTAAACAGACTTGCTTTGTGATAACTCCTTATCAATACAACACAATTCAGAAGGGAACGAAGCACAAGAGAATTTATTGAGTGACTAGCTCAAATGCTTCCTACTAGTGTAGCCCAAAACATTTAGCACAGTTGTATTACAGGTAGAATGCAAAATGTTTCAGTACAAGCGTTTCAACCAAATGTAATTTATGCAATATTTCAAACCTTTAACCCACTGGGGAAATCAGCCCATGGCAACAGTTTAAAAGCAGCCCAATTTCGTGGAAAACAACAACAACAACCCTGCATCCAACACGAGCTGCAGAAGTCAGATTTGACTGATCACGGGTCAAAAGTAAGGAGAGATAACTGAGAAGATGTTGGAGGATTTGCTCCTCAACAGACAAATATCTTTTATCGTAAGATGTGCTCCCTTTACACAGTGCGCGCGGTCGCGAAATCGAAAGTGACCTGCGACTGCAAGCGCTCATTCAAAAGGGATTTAAATACCCCAAATATTGATAGCGGCACCCTGATGCACGAAAATTACATACAATATTAGAATGCTTGCGGGAGCGGACACAAAAATCGCGGGAGTGCGGTAATGGTCAGAAGTTCAGCGAGAGCGGGATCAACAAGCCCTGCGCTATCACACAGTCAGTCAGTGAGCGCCGCAACAGATGACGTCTATAAATAAACTACACAGAACCCTACTATTCGGACAAATATACATAATGAAAAGATTATACAAAATTTAATACCTTGGAAAATGGCATTTAAGACTTTTTAAGGGCCTTAATTTTCTCTAAATTGATTTATCAACTTTTAATACTTTTTAAGACCTCGCGGACACCACGGAGTAGCATTGGCCCGCATTGCTTTCAGTGTGGTCACTGGGATGATATTGTTTTAGGTGATGGAATAGGTTGGTTGTGTTGCCAGTCTTGGTTTTCACCGACTGACGACATATTTTACAGATTGTTTTAATCCTTTTCTGTCAACAATTTCATCATCTTTCGATAACAACTCGGTTATTTTCACTTCCGTCGCTGCTTCCACTCATTTTTTGTTGTCCTCGTGTCGAGTTAGCTTTGCAAAGTGCAGCAGGAAATGTATTTTGTACTTTGACATGCACATTAAAAGCTGCATGCTGATTGGCTGTTGTTGCATATTGCTGCTGTGTGATTGGCTCTTAGATTAATCCATATAGAGTAAAAATGTCCAGAGCTTATCATTGTTATCGACATAAATTTTATTGCGATTCGATATGATATAGTTTACTGGCCCAGCCCTAAGCCTAACACAGTACATGTAGCTAAGTTTTTTATTACAAATAAAAAGAAAACTAGCATTCCCTATTCTTTTTCTATTCTATCTACTTCTGTCAGAGGGTCTCTTTTTTTTAAATGAAACTAAAACAAGATAGAATAGAAAACGAATAGAGTGCTAGTGTTAGAGGCTCTCTCTCTTTTAAAGAAAACTAGTAAGAATAGAAATAGAATTGAGTGCAACTGTTAGTGGTTTTTTCTTAGAATTAGACTAGAGAGTGCTAGAGTTAGAGGATGAAATGAAGATTTGTATTATATTCCATTATATTGTATTATATTTCAGTTTAATAGTTGACTCATATTCTATGGGAGGTAGACTGCTCAGTAAGAACTGTATCAGAGAGATCAACAACATTTCTTATGTGTTATGCTTGAGATCAAGTCTCAGAACATGCCAGGAAAGCTAAGGGAAACTTTCAAGCAAGATCAGGTTGTTCACATCTGAAGCAGCTAATCAAGGTCTTACTAGACATGCTAGAAACTTCCAGGCAGGTGTGTTGAGGCAAGTTGTTGGAGCTAAACTCTGCAGGACACCGGCCCTCCAGGACAAGAGTTTGGACACCCTTGGCTTAGCATCTACGCTTTCAAAGGTGATAAAATACACAACGTGTTTTGAATGAAAATGAGGCACTAACCTTACATACTTGCTAACATCTAAGTCAGACTTCACTGTTTCTCCAACACTAGCTAAAGGTGGTCTTGACTTAGTAAGAATTGGCATTCTACAGAGGGGTTGTGCTTCGAGGCCATCTCATGTTCTTGCTTCTTTAATGCCAAGTCAAGCAATCATAAGTATTTTTACAACAATAATTAAACTCTTCTAATGCAGGACATAATGTAAACATTACTAAATCCAAGTCCATATCTCACCAATATGGTTTCCAAGCAAGCAAACACACTTGCTTCTGAATAACAAACGTTTGGTAAGCTCACCCCTAGTTATCAATACAATTTAGGATAAGTTTCCAATTGTTTTAATAGATGGGCCCCCAATTGTTATGTACTATCCCCAGTGTAGGGTTGGGGAGGAAAAAACAATCATGAGAAAAGTAAAAAAAAAAAGGCAAGAGGATTACACAAAGGTTTGAAACAAAAGTGTGGTATGTATTTACAATTCTCAACATAAAAGAATGGGAAAAAGAGAGACAGAGACCTACTCACACACCGTATACGCACAACAACATGTATGGCAATGAAAATATGAAACAACAACAAATTATATTATGCCATGTGATGTAAAAATATGTTAATTTTCCTTCGTTTATCTTTTTTCTCCTGGCCATTGACATTTTTTTTTCTTGTTTCATGGCTTATGCTGGTCTCAAACCTGGGTTGCAACAACTAGTGAAAACATGTTTTTAAATTAAAAAAACAACAACAATGAGTATCTTAAATAGTCTTCCTCCAAGAATGAATTCACAACTGATTACTGAAATTGCTCTCATGTAAACCTTTTGCCACACTGAGTAGCGCTCCACATTTCAGGTCTCTTTGATATATGAAACTCTTCACACTGAAGACATGTGAAATCAGTGTGAAGTCTTATGTGAATGTTAACATTTCCTTTAAGGGTATAACTCTTCACACACTGAGGACAAGTGAAAAGTTTCTCTCCAGTGTGAACTCTATTGTGAACCACAAAGTTTGCTTTGTTTCTGCAAGTCTTTCCACAATACTATATGACATGTAAGACTTCTCTCCGATGCGAGTTATTACATGATTCCTAAGCGGTCTCCTGTCTGTGAAACTCCTTCCACTCCGATGTCATTCTCTCCAGTGAATCCTCTAGTGGTACTTAAGGATTATGTTTATCTCAAACTCTTTCCACAATGATCACATATAAATGGCTTCTCTCTGCTCTGAATTCTCATGAGCCAGATACATACTCATTTTCAGTGTAATCTGCCGAAACTTCCACACTGTTGGCAGGAAAAAAGGTCTCTCCAGTATGACTTCTCATCTGAACTTTAAGGTTTCTATGTTGATTGAAACTCTTTCTCTCCGGTGTGAATTCTCGTGTGCCTGTTAAGGATCTCTTTTTGAGTGAAGCCCTTTCCACACTGTTGGCAGGTGAACGGATTTTCTCCAGTGTGAATTCTCATGTGATAATTAAGGTTTCCTTTCCGGTTGAAACTTTTCCCACACTGTTTACATTTGAAAGGGCTCTCTCCAGTGTGAATTCTCATGTGGACTTTAAGGTTTCCATGCTGAATGAAACTCCTTCCACACTGAGGACATATGTAAGGTTTCTCTCCAGTGTGAATCCTCATGTGCCTGTTAAGGCTTCCTTTCTGAGTGAAACTTACTCCACACTGCTGGCAGGTGAAAGGGCTTTCTCCAGAGTGTACTCTCATGTGGTAATCAAGGTTTCCTTTTCGGTTGAAACTTTTCCCGCACTGATGACAGGTAAAAGTGCTTTCTCCTGTGTGAATTTTCATGTGGACTTTCAGGTTTCCATGTTGATAAAAACTCTGTCCACACTGAGGGCATGAGTAAGGCTTCTCTCCAGTGGGAATTCTAATGTGCCTGTTAAGGATTCCTTTTTGAGGCATGTGTAAGGCTTCTCTCCTTTGTGAATTCTCATGTGGACCTTGAGGTTTCCTTGTTGATAAAAACTCTTTCCACACTGTTGGCATGTGTAAGGCTTCTCTCCAGTGTGAATTCTCATGTGGGCTTTAAGGTTTCCATGTTGACTGAAACCCTTTCCGCACTGAAAGCAGGTTAAACAACTTCTAGTTCCTATCTCTTTTTCAGCTCTTTTTCGTAAGGAAGTCTTTTTCGTCTGTGAGCAATTCAGAGATTTCTCTTCAGTTATGAAACCATGATGGTTCTCATACTGATCTTTCTCTTCCATTTCATTCAGTACTTCATTCTCCTCTTTAATTGCTGTCAGGTCTAAAGCAAAAAAAAAGAAAGAAAAGAAACAATTAAAAGACAAAAACATTTAAACATGTAAAACATCAAAACCAACAACATGTGTTGTACATCCTTATACACACTTAGCTACTGAAAGAAGTGTTGCATGTAATCTCAAAACATCTTTTAAATATTGTTTCAACATTTATTTAACTGATCAGTATTGGCTAGCCCAATCCTTTATTTTATGCCAGATGTCATGCAAGTGTCATGCAGTAGGTGGCAGTATGCACCTAGGTTTGTCAATGACCATTAAAAAGAAAAGACGACACTCAAGAACTAGTGAGGTCCATTCTAGAATGTTCAAGAACTAGTGAGGTCTATTTTAGAATGTTCAAGCTTCTGTGTTTTTAATGAGATTTTCATGAGATTTGGGTTATTTTTATAATAAAAGATATTTATACGAGAAATGCTAAGTAGATGCAGTGATTAACTACTTATAATAGGCTATAAATAGCATATTTCAACAACATTATATGATCAAAACCCACATTAGATCACAATCAGAAGTATTGACAAACACTCAATGGTGGTTTAAAGTTAGTTTTGAGTAAAAGTGTAGTATAACTATTATAAATTGTCTCATGTATCTAGGGCTGGGCGGTATGACCGTATATATTGTTACTATGGATTAAAACCGTTAAAGATTTTGCTATATTGTTTATTTTGCATTATGCAAATATATATATTTATATAGCACAGTACAGTATAGCTTTAAAAGTTATATACACCTAAGTGAAAGAAACATGAATGAATGAGAAAAAGAGCATGACGTGCTTAGGGCTTGCGATCTAATGTGTGTTTTGGCCATATAATGTTGCTGAAATATGCTATTTGTAGCCTTTTCTATTAGCTAATCGCTACACCTGCTTAGCATTTCTCATGTAAACAACCCTGCATTATTATGAAAATAGGCAGAATCTCATGAAAATCACAAACAAATCATATAATGTTGTTTTCTTGGGTTTCTTATAGGGCTGGGTAAAAAATACTGATTTCTCTATTTTAATCGATTCTCATTTTCATGAAACAGTCGAGCCTGTCAGATAATGAACGGAACATTGTAGCGCACCTCCCATCCAATCAATTGCAATAAGCTTTGTGATTTGTTACTTTTGATGAAACAGTCTCAGATTTTAAATTCTGCCCATTTTATTACAATATTAAAATATTAAATGCCGTTTTGGCGCTGTTTACTGTGGAGTGACAGATCGCTGTAGCGCCTCGGTTAGAAGTGGCAGCGCGAACTGATCATCTCCTCCACTTTAGTAGAAGTTACAGCATGAAATAAACATGAATGAACATCCGAAGGTACGTTAAAAGAAAGAGCACAACTTACCAAAATCCATATCCTGTCTCATGTAATCGCTCAGTTTTTCAAACGCGGAAAGACGACAATAGCTTGTAAACAATGTCATGTAACGTTACATTTACCTCAGAAATAAACGTATTCGGTGTCCTTGAACTCCAGGGTTTCCCATACATTGATTTATTTGTGGCGGACCACCGCAATATCCATATTGGAGTGTTTCCCATGCACTGATTTATTTGTGGCGGACCACCACAATATCAACACTGACCGCCACAAATAGATTTTCCAAAAGGCTTTGACTTCATTAAATAAACATGAGCTCTGCACGTTTCAAAATCAAAATGCGGCACGGGTGTTTTTATATAAATGTATCTTTTTTGAAGGGAACCAATTGTCTTCAGAAAAGTTTTGATGTCATTTTCATGTAATCTTTCCTATAATGCCTGATAAAGTAGCGTTCATGAGTGCAGCACTGTTTTGATTACAGCCGTTACCGGGGAAACCGCTTCTCTGCCGCTCCTAAAGCGCCTCCTGCTGGCAGAGAATGAATTTGCACTTTCAATAAGCCCGTCTGCTGTTTTATATTTACATTATATACATATTTCCCCCAGGGGAAGTGCCGCCACACATAGAGTGTAAGTCTGTGGGAAACACTGAACTCATTAGGCAGCTAGAAAAATGAACTCTAGAGAGGAGCATTTTGCTAAATTTAAATTTAATTTAAAGTTAGTTTCATAACTTTAATATTACAAAAACTTCAGTATATTTTAAGTGTTTGTATACAAAACAACAAATTTCAACCTTCCATATTATTGACTCTCAGGTATATTTTTCAGCATTAGTTGATTTTTTTTTCCTTGAGAAAATTTGCCATGTCCTGTACCTGATATATATCCAAAATAATCAATATTGAATCGAAAAGAAAGCTTGTGAAGGATAATCGAATCGAATTGTGAAATTTGTGTCAAAACCCAGCCCTAGTTTCTTATTTACAGAACTGAACACGGAAGTGTAATGGACTTTCATCGTTGGAGACGGGGCGGGTTATGAACGAGTAATATGATTGACAGATGAGCAGCGAATGAGCTTCCTCTGAGTCAGAACAGCGATCGCAGAAGAGAAAACACAGGCAGAGCTGCTAATGCTCATCAGTATATCACTGGAAAATGAATGAAAATTATGATTCTGTCTGAGCTATGCATTTTAGGATGAAAACGCACTAGTGTAAACATAGCCTAAAAGATGTGGAAACTGAAAACTATTTGAACTTTATTAAAACTATTTGCACAGATTTATTGTGTTGGTTACATTTTGTTCCTTTGTGCTTTCTTTTGTTCCTTTGTGCAGTGGCTCAGGAGATGAGTCCGAGTATGTAAAAGTGTCAACAAACTGAAAAAATAAAACAAAATTTTTTTGAGGTAATGTAATCTTGTTAAAATGGATTTCATAAAATTGGCATCGGAAAAAGTGCTGCTCAGGAACCAGTATTGAAATCAAGGTATCGATAACGAAAATTTTTGAACGATACCCAGCCCTAGACGTGTTAGATGTGCCAACCAATTGGAGGCGGCAGAATAAAAGTTTTTTTAAAAAGGTTGATTCGGCCAAGTTCCACCATTAAAAATGGACCAGGTGGGCTAGTAATAAATTGTGGCAAACCAGACAGGCATAGCCAATTAAAAACCAGAACTAGCAATTTTGGTCAAAGAAAAAGGTATAAAATGGACGCGCGGACAGACAGAGGATTACATGCGGTTACCGTTATCTCGGCTTTGTTACTTTGTTTAATAAAAGTCTTATTTTGACATCTGGAACTCTGCTTCTCGAGCTTCATTGACTACATTGAAGAAATTCATTATTGGCTCCGCAACACGACACGCACAGTAAACACCTCTCACAGACAGCATGCGATCGCGAATTCGGGACGTGCATGATGTTTAACAAAGTTATTAAAGGAGACATATTATGCCCCTTTTTACAATATGTAATATAAGTCTCTGGTGTCCCCAGAACATGTATGGGAAGTTTCAGCTCAAAATACCCCACATATCATTTATTATATCATTTTGAAAATGCCCATTTTGAGTAGAAGCAGAAACACGCTGTTTTTCAGGCCTGTGTCTTTAAATGCAAATGAGCTGCTGCTCCCCGCCCCCTTTTCCAGAATAGAGCTGCGCCATTACAGCTCGTACCTGCTAAAAAGATCTGTTTTGGTTCTGATTATCATGTTTATCGTGCTGAAATCATGCGTTTTAACCCATATGAGTTTAAACTTCTGATATAAGGTTTTCTGAGAGCACACATCCGAAGCACACGCACAGAAAGCGGCTGTCACAGCATGTGAGTACTAAACTAAGTTCTCATTCACACACAAGTTTACGTTAAAAACACATGAGTTACAAAAACAGTCGGTTATGTCTGTGAAGGTAAACAGCTGGGAAATAAATAGCTTGTTAGGGGTTCAAGCACGTAGTGCTGAAACCCTATTGTAATTGTTAGAATTTTTTTTATTATTTTGCTCTGCTAAAACTGATCATGCAGACCAAACCGTAAGGCGTAGAGAGATGAAACTTGGCCAGAAGGTAGAGCTCCCTGAGGGGACATTCTGACAAAGACTCACCCCAATCGGACAAAGGGGGGCGCTACAGCGCAAAAAACTAACATTTTTGGCCCTAACTCGTACACCTTTTGTTGTAGACTCAAAAATTTTACATCATTGCAATCCTTGGGTCCACACGGAGTTAGACGGATTTTCTCTACAACGCACGTTTTTTCCGTAAAATTGACCTATATCCCAAACCTACTTTTGCGAACTAGTCCGAGGTTTTTCACCCGATCGGAACCAAACCACTGCAGAAATATTCCCTGGACACTGAATATCAATAATTATCAAAAAAAAGTTAATTCTGAAATTTCGATTTTTGCACGAAAAACAGTACACCAAGAAGCCTCTATGTTAACGTTAGCCAAATGTTAATTGAAGTATAACTCTTGAACGGAATGAGATATCTTCACCAAACTCGGTCCACATATGTATGAGCTCAATCTTTGGTAAAATACAAAAAATTGTGCCGCTCTGCCATTTGGGGGCGCTATAAGACAGAAAAAAACATAAATTCAGCTATAACTAGGCAACCGTTGGTCTGATCGACTTGAAAATTGGTATGCAGCGTCTTGGTCCAAAGTGGCACAAGTGTCTATGAGGACATTTGCATATCTCAAAAAACATGGCCGCCATTGGCCAAACAAGTTTAAGCACCTATTAAACAAGGTTAATGGAGGTCAATCGGAACAAATTTTGAAAGAAATTGGCCACTAGTTGGCGCTAACGAGATTTTTTGGCTCTGTAATCACGTGTTGTTTCACATATTCACACAATATGCATATAATTTGATAGATTTCCTCAATGCACAACTTTGCCTCAAGAACCATTGCTGTCAATCAAATCGTTCATAGGTGGCGCTATAACAGTCATAACTGGGCGATTCCACAGTTTAGGCCTAATTGCAAGGACAATAGCCTGCAAAATCAATCTTCATGGAGAAAGCCATTGTCCTCAGGTTAACATCCTGAGAAAACCTGGGGTACAGCTATGTGAAAGGCAGAATAAATCTGGCAATGGTAAACTAGTAAACTTTGATCAAAGTTGAGTTGATGTAAAATTTTACATATGTAACATGGACGGAAAAACAGTGTACCTGCCATAATTTCTGAAAAAAGTAAATAAAATAAAGAAAGGCCACATATATATGTAAGGATATATGTATGTTTGCAAAGGATATGTGTATAAGAGTTATGACTAATTATTTTTTAACACTTGAAATTTATAATTATGTGTTTAATTATATGTCAACATCGTTTTAACGATGTTTTAACATAACATTTTAATTGTTGTTTTAACATAAAAGAGATATAGTAAAACTTAAGTAGCTACAATAACCAGTTTATGTTTGTATTTTGATCTTTTCTGCCAATGTACATATGCATCTCTTTGTAAAGTAGGCTACTTTGTATACACTGTTTTAAAAGGTACTATATAAATATAGCTTTAACCAATCAGACCTCCACAACTGACCGATAAAAATACTATGTGAAATCTAATTGGCTGAGAGGAAACTGAACCTGGAATTCTTTTGACAATCAAAGATGGATCTTTAATTTCTTTCCAGTTTAATAATATTTAGCAATGTTAATGAAATGTAGCCTATAGAAATGGCTAGAAATTGGGTGCTTGGATGATTTGTACATAACCTCTGTCCAACTGGTTGGTCTCTGAGCAATTTATCTAAAAACAACATATTATAGCCTATGGCTCTAAAGACTTCATATAAAACATCAATGTTATGTCATAATATGTCAGATACCTCAACTGAATTTAAAATCATTGCAATAAATTCTCAGTTGGTATGATGACAATAATAAGTAACAACTCCTCAAATCAACATCAAATGCAAAAATAGATGTAAATGATGCATGATATAATACAATAAATGCTCTAATAGCATCGCTGTTTGGACATTTATTTGGAGTTTTTTTTTATTTTTAATCCAGTGTTTGTTCAGTTCAGATTTTTGTTTTCATGAAAATCCACTTAATATTAGCTACACATTCAATGGCACTCTTCTCTAAAACAGTGAATATAGTTATATGACAGTTACATGTAATTGTCTGCAAATGCATTAAACCCATAGAACAGTATGTAGTAATGTCATGGAAAATATGAAAAATTCATTATAGCGTTATATTTGGTCTCCAAATCGTAAGTATGAGTTTAAGGAATAGTGCATCTGACCCATATCTAAATAGTTCTGTCTTAAATCAGAAGATTTCAGATTTAAGATTCAGGTGCGAAAAGAGTTCATATCTATAGCGCATGAGCACAGAGATTTGAGAGTGTACAGGACACTCCGGGCGAGAGCAGCGTGTATCTGAGCGCGAGTGTCCGGTTTTGTGCAGAGCAAAGGAAATCCGCGCGCGAGCGGAGAGATTCACACTCGCGCATTATATTAATGTGCTTTCACGCTACAATAATGTGCTCTCGACATTTGTCATTAAAATAACGCCATAGCGCATCGCCAGTGGCCTACATAATTTGGACATGATGAAGGTACACTTGACAGGCTGTGGAGCTTCATTTTACCACAAAGCTAATGTTTAAACTAGCTTTATTGTGTGCCGTCAGTGCGGAAAATCTGCGTGTGTTCCTTAACATTATAGCCCAGTTCACTGTTGTTTAAAAACCTATGCGATTAACGCCGACAGTTTATTCTAATGGCATAAGTGAGATTGTGTTAACGCACTATTAACGTGTTAACTTCGACAGCCTAAGCTATATTCTTACGAACATTGGACAGAAAAAAAAAAATCATCAAAAAAAAAAAAAACAGAAAAAAGTCAGCAAAATTATAGACGATGTTGACTTTCATGAACAGCTTATTGAGTCAAAAATACTCAGAAAACAACATTCGAAGTTGGACAGACTGAATATTTCAGTCTAATTTATGTGCAGAATCTGTCAAAATGTATACAACCACCATGCATGCATGCTCTTTCACGATGAACACGACGCCGCTTTCGGTCCGAAACCACTAGCGATCATCCGACTTGCACAATCTTTTATCCTTTCTCACCACAATGATCCTATTTAATGTTTACTTAACCAAAGTTTACCACGTTCGTATCATTTTAATGTTCGTAAACTTTTGGACAGAAGCCACAAACTTACCCACATTTGTCGAAATCCGTGAAATCCTGTTAACTCTTCCTCCCATGCAGAGCATGCGTGACCTAGACAATCTTATATCTGACATGAGAACCGTTGAGACATTAGGAGATGGAAATTCAGCGTCAGAATAAAATGTACGAGCGTTATGATTTTTGGACAGAAAATCTCTGCCCCTGTTTTATCCCGATTTATTAACAATTTATCATGTAGCAACGCATATGAGAATTTAACCCACACAAGATGTTTTTATCGTTTTGCTACTGATAGAATTACATGGAAAAATTATATCTCTGTTTCCTTTAGAATCATAACGTTCGTAACTGCTTGGACAGAAGGTGTAACGAACGTTAGTAAATGTTTCCATTGCATCGTGGTGGATTAAGGGAATTATACTTTCAGTGTTAGTAGTAGTATTTTGTAGAAGACACACCAAAATAAATGTTATGCGCCAAAATTCAGGATTTTATTAAAGGAAATGAAAGAAATTACTTAGGAAAGATCCAGATGCACTGAATGTCCCACCCTGACATCCGCAATTTCTGGGGACGGAAATAAAGTAAAGTCTCATTACACGATAATGCCAAGGCTTAGTGGGATAAAATGAACTTTATTATTTCTTACATCTATCTTAAACAAAATAGTGAACTAAAAATAAAAAAATGACAACAACTGGGTATTATTCGATCTACAAGAGACCAACAAATGCAGATGAGCTGAAGGCCACTGTCAAAGAAACCTGGTCTTCCATACCACCTCAGCAGTGCCACAAACTGATCACCTCCATGCCACGCCGAATTGAGGCAGTAATTAAAGCAAAAGGAGCCCCTACCAAGTATTGAGTACATGTACAGTAAATGAACATACTTTCCAGAAGGCCAACACTTCACTAAAAATGTTTTTTTTATTGGTCTTATGAAGTATTCTAATTTGTTGAGATAATGAATTGGTGGGTTTTTGTTAAATGTGAGCCAAAATCATCACAATTAAAAGAACCAAAGACTTAAACTACTTCAGTCTGTGTGCATTGAATTTATTTAATAGACGAGTTTCACAATTTGAGTTGAATTACTGAAATAAATGAACTTTTCCATGACATTCTAATTTATTGAGATGCACCTGTATATATATATATATATATAAACAAAATAAAAAACTTAAGGAGTCTTTATGGTCTTATTGTTTTCAATATTAAATATATTGGATATATTTAAATTAAATATATTAAATTTTTGCACTTTGCATTTTTGTACTTTGTAAAGTTTAATGTTATAGAAATTTTTTTTTTACTCAAAGTACCTGCATCCTGGAAACAAATCTTCGTCTCCAGTTGTTAGTGTTTCATCCATGATGGATCTGAACGGTTTGATCTCCGGCGCTGACTCTAGATGGAAGAGACGAACAGCCACAAACACTACATTAGTAGTTACACACTACATAGTAATTAAACAGCCTTATATTGTTATACATCATTCTGTTTAAAATGGAAATTAATCATTAATTACTCACCCTCATGTCGTTCCAAACCTGTAAGACCTTCGTTCATCTTCAGAACACAAATTAAGATATTTCTGATGAAATCCGAGAGCTCTCTGACCCTGCATACACAGCAAGGGAACTACCACGGTCAAGACACAGAAAGGGATTAAGGAAATCGTTAAAATAGTCCATGTGACATCAGTGGTTCAACCGTAATGTTATGAAGCTACGAGAATACTTCTTGTGTGCAAAGAAAACAAAATAACAACTTAATTCAGAAATGTCTTCTCTTCCGTGTCAGTCTTCGATGTGCGTTCACGTTGCTGTAAATTAAATTAATCATTAATTACTCGCCCTCATGTCGTTCCAAAGATCGTCATTCATCTTCAGAACACAAATTAAGATATTTTTGATGAAATCCGAGAGCTCTCTGACCCTGCATAGACAGCAAA
>NW_015558686.1:31486-31766 GCF_001515605.1 Sinocyclocheilus anshuiensis | reverse complement strand
AAGGCCACTGTCAAAGAAACCTGGGCTTCCATACCACCTCAGCAGTGCCACAAACTGATCACCTCCATGCCATGCCGAATTGAGGCAGTAATTAAAGCAAAAGGAGCCCCTACCAAGTATTGAGTACATGTACAGTAAATGAACATACTTTCCAGAAGGCCAACACTTCACTAAAAATGTTTTTTTTATTGGTCTTATGAATTTGTTGAGTTTGTTGAGATAATGAATTGGTGGGTTTTTGTTAAATGTGAGCCAAAATCATCACAATTAAAGACTTAAA
>NW_015558686.1:26891-30998 GCF_001515605.1 Sinocyclocheilus anshuiensis | reverse complement strand
TAAGACCTTCGTTCATCTTCAGAACACAAATTAAGATATTTCTGATGAAATCCGAGAGCTCTCTGACCCTGCATACACAGCAAGGGAACTACCACGGTCAAGACACAGAAAGGGATTAAGGAAATCGTTAAAATAGTCCATGTGACATCAGTGGTTCAACCGTAATGTCATGAAGCTACGAGAATACTTTTTGTGTGCAAAGAAAACAAAATAACAACTTAATTCAGAAATGTCTTCTCTTCCGTGTCAGTCTTCGATGTGCGTTCACGTTGCTGTAAATTAAATTAATCATTAATTACTCGCCCTCATGTCGTTCCAAAGATCGTTATTTTGTTTTCTTTGCACACAAAAAGTATTCTCGTAGCTTCATGACATTACGGTTGAACCACTGATGTCACATTGAATTGATGGCTGTTATACAGATGAAGTTTCCCTTAGAAAATTCACTCTTTTAAATGTCACCAACTACAGAAAATCCAGCATTCCAGTCAAAAACAATATCATGAGTTTATTTATTGTAATTATTTTATGAAATGCATAATGTGTTTAAGGATTCCTGGATCCAGATATTCATTTTGAGTAGTTGCAAGAGAAAAAAAAATGTAGACGTTTCTGGCGCAAGATTACACAAATAACATAAAGGTGAGATATTAATCTCGTAATCTCTGTTTGTCATATTTAACCATGTTTCTTGAGTGCTTCATGATTTAGTATTTTAAGCTTACTCACATTAATAAGGAAGTGCCTTTGTGCTCCACAGCCGAAGACTTGCTTTGATCAAAATGTTTGGCTTCTAGACAAGCTCTCAAATTGTCCTTGGTTTCCCATTACGTACATATCAATTCCCACATGAGCAATTAAAAAAACAGAGTTTGATTATCAGTTTTTCGGGTGTAAACCATGCGGTCAGGCGTAAATGTTAAATGGAAAACAATCTGCTTTCACTTTCATTTAGTCAGCAGGGTTGTCAGATATGTTTGGAGGAAGGTAAAAAACAACACCTCATCATCAGGTTTTACACCGTTTGGTTGTGAGAGTGATAAGAGACTGTTTTGATCACATATTATTTGGTAACACTTTATAATAATGATAAGTCATGTCATTTAAAAGTGTTTTGTTAATGATTAACTGATTTGACTAAACATTAATATACATTAGTAGATGATTAATGAGTGATATGTTAACCAAAAGTGTGTTATAAGTAATCTGAAAATGTTTTTGTAAATCATTAAATTAGCATATCATTAGTAAACAATTAATATGTAATTATTTTATATATATTATAAATCAGTTATTTTCACAAATGTGTTGCTCTAACAGTCATATCACTACTTTGCTCTAACACATAGCTATTCAATTGTCACCCGCCAGTCATCTCCTTTCGGTCTGAGGGAAGAGTAGGTGCAGGTCGCAGAGAAGCGACTCGCTGAAGCCTGCGGTGGACGTCCAACTCAGCCCACGTCCAAGTGTGACGTTAGAAGCCACACTCGTGTCCAAATACGTCACATTCTCATTAACTCTGAAACAGGAAGAAGCATCCTAATCCTAACCCTAAACCTAACATCATTAGTAAAACGAAAGATAACATTGTTTTATTAGATGCCTGAAAATGCCTTAAATCGCTTCGACATACTTCCGCCGTTTCTGCACATGCATACAACAAATTGGGTTTCTGAGGCGGTTCACCAAGTGATGTAGTAGACTCGGGTTTGGCTTCTGACGTCACACTTGGATGTGGGCCGGGTTTGAGATTCTGTACAATTCATATCCTTTTATTTATTTATTTGTAGAACTCATTTTGGCTAATCAGGTCATTTAAAGCCATTAATTAAAGGGGTCATATGATGCGATTTCAATTGTTCCTTTCTCTTTGGAGTGTTACAAGCTCTTGGTGCATAAAGAAGATCTGTAAAGTTGCAAACACTAAAGTCTCAAAACCAAAGAGATATTCTTTATAAAAGTTAAGAGTTAGCCACGCCTACCTAAAATGGCTCGTTCTAACACGCCCCCCACACACATTTCATTACACCAAATACACAAAATAATGTTATTTTTAGCAGCATCATATGACCCCTTTAAAATAAATGACTCCTTACTAGTGCGCTGACTACTGAAGTAGGGAGCTGATTTTTCTGTCTGTTAATTATTCTGATCTTAAACGCACAGAAACATGAAGATACTGAGGAACAAACAGGTTGGTTTTCATTCTCAAAGCTGAACTCGCTCATTTGATCCTTATTAAAATGAACAGCTCGACAGATATTAGTGATATTTTTGAAGAATGTCATATGAGTGTTGTAATTAAAGCACTTTTATTTAAAGCAACAGTATGTAGTTTTTCGACCTTGAAATAATGTCTCTAAAATTATTTCAGTGGTAGAACACCGCTTAACCGGATGAATACTACTGTCGCTGCTACCTGAGCAGCCTCCTAGCCGCTAGAACCACACTCTGTAAGCTTATACTGTGACAGTATTTACGACACTGGCAACAGACAAAATCACG
Organism: Sinocyclocheilus anshuiensis; assembly: GCF_001515605.1. Taxonomy (NCBI): domain Eukaryota; kingdom Metazoa; phylum Chordata; class Actinopteri; order Cypriniformes; family Cyprinidae; genus Sinocyclocheilus; species Sinocyclocheilus anshuiensis. Next base: position 28,493 of record NW_015558686.1, on the reverse strand, counting down.
TGTATTGCACTACCCACGGGCAAGTTTATACAGCGATAGTATTTACATCACTAGTAACAGACAATTGCGCTTATCAACCACATGGGGGAACCGTGAGCAAAAGTTACATGATACCACTCACTCACCTGCTCACTCACCCAAGATACCACTCACTAACCTGCTCACTCACCCAAGATACCAATCACTCACCTACTCACTCACCCAAGATACCAATCACTCACCTACTCACTCACCCACCCAAGATACCACCCACTGACCTACTCACTCACCCAAGATACCACTCACTCACTCACCCAAGATACCACTCACTCACTCACCCAAGATACCACCCACTCACTCACCCAAGATTCCACTCACTCACCGGCTCACTCACCCAAGATAACACTCACCCACTCACTCACCCAAGATACCACCCCTGCACCCACCTACTCACTCACCCAAGATACCACCCACTCATTCACCTACTCACTCGCCCAAGATACCACCCACTCACTCACCTACTCACTCACCAGCTCACTCACCCAAGATACCACTCACCTACTCACTCACCCAAGATACCACCCCTGCACCCACCTACTCACTCACCCAAGATACCACCCACTCACTCACCTACTCACTCACCCAAGATACCACTCACCCACTCACTCACCCACCCAAGATACCACCCCTGCACCCACCTACCCACTAACCAAGATACCACCCACTCACTCACCTACTCACTCACCCACTCACTCGCCTACTCACTCACCAGCTCACTCACCCAAGATATCACTCACCCACTCACTCACCCAAGATACCACCCCTGCACCCACCTAGTCACTCACCCAAGATACCACCCCTGCACCCACCTACTCACTCATCCAAGATACCACCCACTCACCTACTCACTCACCCAAGATACCACTCACTCACCCAAGTTACCACCCACTCACTCACTCACTCACCCAAGATACCACTCACTCGCCCAAACTCACTCAAGCTCCCACCCACTCACTCACCCAAGATACCACTCACTCACTCACCTGCTCACTCACCCAAGATACCACCCACTCACGCACCCAAGATACCACTCACTCACCCAAGATACCACCCATTCACTCACCCACTCACCCAAGATTCCACTCACTCACTAATCAAGTCAACGGTATCGCTGGAAATGAAGTGTCCCCAACTAAGCAAGCCAGAGGCGACAGTGATACCACCCACTCACTCACCCAAGATTGCACTCACTCACTCACCTGCTCACTCACCCAAGATTACACTCACTCACTCACCCAAGATACCACTCATTCACCTGCTCACTCACCCAAGATCCCACCCACTCACTCACTCACCTGCTCACTCACCCAAGATACCACCCACTCACTCACCCACTCACTCACCCAAGATTACACTCACTCACTCACCTGCTCACTCACCCAAGATTACACTCACTCACTCACCCAAGATACCACTCATTCACCTGCTCACTCACCCAAGATACCACTCACTCACTCACCTACTCACTCACCCAAGATACCACCCACTCACTCACTCACCTGCTCATTCACCCAAGATACGACTCACTCACTCACTCACCTGCTCACTCACCCAAGATACCAC
>NW_015558686.1:22500-25295 GCF_001515605.1 Sinocyclocheilus anshuiensis | reverse complement strand
AAGATCCCACTCACTCACCCAAGATCCCACTCACTGACTCACTCACCTGCTCACTCACCCAAGATACCACCCACTCACTCACTCACCTGCTCACTCACCCAAGATACCACCCACTCACTCACTCACCTGCTCACTCACCCAAGATACCACCCACTCACTCCTCACTCACCTCACTCACCCAAGATACCACCCACTCACCCACCCAAGATACCACTAACTCACCCAAGATACACTCACTCAACTCACTCACCTGCTCACTCACCCAAGATACCACCCACTCACTCACTCACCTGCTCACTCACCCAAGATACCACCCACTCACTCAACCCAAAATTAATACAAGCAGACTGAGTCCTTTAAACATTACATATTAGTTGACAGACACATTTGAACACACTTGATTACTTGTGAACTGTGTATGAAAGAGAAAGATGCTTGCATATGAGATGCCTTATACTCTCTCCATTCAAAGTTTGCAGTGTTTGTAATCAATGAAAGAACCTTGGGATTGATGGACTGCTCTTCTCTTTTCTTCACTTTGGTCCCCCTGTCTTGATTTATCCTGAAATGACACCTGTGATGACAGAAGTACACTTGAATGTAGTCAGAGATGGGCATAAATACATGAAAATGTATTTAAAATAAAAATACAAAATACTGTGTGGAAAAATGTATTTAAATACAAATACAAAATGCTGTGTGGAAAAATGTATTTTGTATTTTGAAAATACACAAAATACATGTGAAATTGGCCATCCAGTGCAAGTATCCCTATAGGCTGATATCTATCTGGACCTATTCTGGAGAAAGAAACAAAAAAACAAACACAAACACATTTCAATGTGTACAACTGCTTAGAAACTTTTGTTTTCATTTTACATACCTCTTAGAGAATACAAAACTACCAACAAAAAAAAGCATATTTAATTCATGTTAAGTTTATTCAAATGAGAAAGTTTATCTAAAATTTGAATGTTAAAATTAGAATTCATTTAGATAGCATTTAAGATTTTTTGTGGTTAACCTAATTACCTCTACATAATCATACATTTGCATAGATGGGTGAACACAATCACCTGATTTTGTAAATGTGACAAATTTTTCATTTTTGCACTTGTCTTAAAAATTTTAAAAAGCTTACATTTACAAAATGAGCCTGTAATATCAAAAATAATGAATAAAGTAATGGTCCATGTTAAATATATACATTAATTAAAAGAACATTTTTAATGAATTAAAAAAAAACATAATAAAGCATTATTTAATTTAGTGTTATACATATGTTATCATATTCATATGGTTTGTTTTAATGTCACAAATCATAATCTCAAGTTTACTGCATTTTACACGATTCTTTGAATTCTTTTGTGTGGGTTTAAGAAGTGTAGTCAAAAACATTTTCACGTGTCCTCCAAAATTACCACCTAATCTGTTTATATGTGAAAATAAATCCATTTATTCACAAACTTCTCACGAAACAACTGTTTGACAAACTACTACTTCCTCCCACTGCTGCTTTCTGATGGTTTGGAGAACAATTACTTGACTCTTCTGTAGTTACATCGTGTACATCGTGTCGCTGAATTTCTGACCATTACCGCATGCTCCCATCCGCTCCCGCGATTTCTGTGTCCGCTCCCGCAAACATTCTAATATTGTATGTATTTTTCGTGCATCAGGGCGCTGCTATCAATATGTGAGGTATTTAAATCCCTTTTGAATGAGCGCTCGCAGTCGCAGGTCACTTTCGATTTCGCGACCGCGCGCGCACTGTGTAAAGGGAGCACATCTTACGATAAAAAGATATTTGTCTGTTGAGGAGCAAATCCTCCAACATCTTGTCAGTTATCTCTCCTCACTTTTGACCCGTGATCAGTCAAATCTCTCTCTCTCTTTATTTATTCCTTCTCTTTCTAGCTTGTACTTATTTGAACAATGTCTAAGAACTTGGTATTACAACCACTTCCTGTGTCTGTTTGCCTCTTAAGAAGAATCGCTTTATGTATCACCCAATTGTAAGTCGCTTTGGATAAAAGCGTCTGCTAAATGACTAAATGTAAATGTAAATGTAAATGTAAATCTGACTTCTGCAGCTCGTGTTGGATGCAGGGTTGTTGTTGTTGTTTTCCATGAAATTGGGCTGCTTTTAAACTGTTGCCATGGGTTGACTTTCCCCAGTGGGTTAAAGGTTTGAAATATTGCATAAATTACATTTGGTTGAAACGCTTGTACGGAAACATTTTGCATTCTACCTGTAATACAACTGTGCTAAATGTTTTGGGCTACACTAGTAGGAAGCATTTGAGCTGTGTTTATGATAAATGTGCATAACAGTGACTGTAAAATGTGTATTTTAGGGATGGAAATTACATTTTTATATTTGGGACATGGTAATTGCGCTTACTTTGGGCAGTTTTTTTTTTTTTACTGGCATGGGCTTGGGATGCACAATTAAAATGATGTAATAGTTGTGAATTCTTGTTTCTTGGGTTGCATTGGTTAGTCACTCAATTAATTCTCTTGTGCTTCGTTCCCTTCTGAATTATGTTGTATTTATAAGGAGTTATCACGAAGTAAGTCTGTTTAGTTGTGCTATCTTACAATCAATATATAGTAAATGTAAGTTAAAGTGTCGCCGATGTAATCGGTCTTAAAAAAGGTCTTAAAAGGTATTGAATTTAACTCCATGATTCGTATTTATTTAAATCTGATCGTGTGGACAAGGCTTTTATTATGGTGGGACGTCGTGACGTCATACGGCCGCGTCGCGTGCTCTCGCGTCTGTGATCCTGCTG
>NW_015558686.1:6877-20083 GCF_001515605.1 Sinocyclocheilus anshuiensis | reverse complement strand
CAACCTCCCTCTCACTCACCCAAGATCCCACCCACTCGCTCACTCACCTGCTCACTCACCCAAGATACCACTCACTCACCCAAGATACCACCCACTCACTCACTCACCTGCTCACTCACCCAAGATACCACCCACTCACTCAACCCAAAATTAATACAAGCAGACTGAGTCCTTTAAACATTACATATTAGTTGACAGACACATTTGAACACACTTGATTACTTGTGAACTGTGTATGAAAGAGAAAGATGCTTGCATATGAGATGCCTTATACTCTCTCCATTCAAAGTTTGCAGTGTTTGTAATCAATTTGGGATTGATGGGATTGATGGACTGCTCTTCTCTTTTCTTCACTTTGGTCCCCCTGTCTTGATTTATCCTGCTGTGATGACTGTGATGACAGAAGTACACTTGAATGTAGTCAGAGATGGGCATAAATACATGAAAATGTATTTAAAATAAAAATACAAAATACTGTGTGGAAAAATGTATTTAAATACAAATACAAAATGCTGTGTGGAAAAATGTATTTTGTATTTTGAAAATACACAAAATACATGTGAAATTGGCCATCCAGTGCAAGTATCCCTATAGGCTGATATCTATCTGGACCTATTCTGGAGAAAGAAACAAAAAAACAAACACAAACACATTTCAATGTGTACAACTGCTTAGAAACTTTTGTTTTCATTTTACATACCTCTTAGAGAATACAAAACTACCAACAAAAAAAAGCATATTTAATTCATGTTAAGTTTATTCAAATGAGAAAGTTTATCTAAAATTTGAATGTTAAAATTAGAATTCATTTAGATAGCATTTAAGATTTTTTGTGGTTAACCTAATTACCTCTACATAATCATACATTTGCATAGATGGGTGAACACAATCACCTGATTTTGTAAATGTGACAAATTTTTCATTTTTGCACTTGTCTTAAAAATTTTAAAAAGCTTACATTTACAAAATGAGCCTGTAATATCAAAAATAATGAATAAAGTAATGGTCCATGTTAAATATATACATTAATTAAAAGAACATTTTTAATGAATTAAAAAAAAACATAATAAAGCATTATTTAATTTAGTGTTATACATATGTTATCATATTCATATGGTTTGTTTTAATGTCACAAATCATAATCTCAAGTTTACTGCATTTTACACGATTCTTTGAATTCTTTTGTGTGGGTTTAAGAAGTGTAGTCAAAAACATTTTCACGTGTCCTCCAAAATTACCACCTAATCTGTTTATATGTGAAAATAAATCCATTTATTCACAAACTTCTCACGAAACAACTGTTTGACAAACTACTACTTCCTCCCACTGCTGCTTTCTGATGGTTTGGAGAACAATTACTTGACTCTTCTGTAGTTACATCGTGTACATCGTGTCGCTGAATTTCTGACCATTACCGCATGCTCCCATCCGCTCCCGCGATTTCTGTGTCCGCTCCCGCAAACATTCTAATATTGTATGTATTTTTCGTGCATCAGGGCGCTGCTATCAATATGTGAGGTATTTAAATCCCTTTTGAATGAGCGCTCGCAGTCGCAGGTCACTTTCGATTTCGCGACCGCGCGCGCACTGTGTAAAGGGAGCACATCTTACGATAAAAAGATATTTGTCTGTTGAGGAGCAAATCCTCCAACATCTTGTCAGTTATCTCTCCTCACTTTTGACCCGTGATCAGTCAAATCTCTCTCTCTCTTTATTTATTCCTTCTCTTTCTAGCTTGTACTTATTTGAACAATGTCTAAGAACTTGGTATTACAACCACTTCCTGTGTCTGTTTGCCTCTTAAGAAGAATCGCTTTATGTATCACCCAATTGTAAGTCGCTTTGGATAAAAGCGTCTGCTAAATGACTAAATGTAAATGTAAATGTAAATGTAAATCTGACTTCTGCAGCTCGTGTTGGATGCAGGGTTGTTGTTGTTGTTTTCCATGAAATTGGGCTGCTTTTAAACTGTTGCCATGGGTTGACTTTCCCCAGTGGGTTAAAGGTTTGAAATATTGCATAAATTACATTTGGTTCAGTCAGGAGATTCTGCTTCTTCATCGACAGGGTGTCCGCGGGGTCTTAAAAGGTATTAAAAGTTGATAAATCAATTTAGATCAAATTAAGGCCCTTAATAAGTATTAAAAAGTCTTAAATGCCATTTTCCAGGGTCATCTTTTCATTAGGAATATTTGTCCGAATAGTGGTGTTTTGTGTAGTTTATTTATGGAATCCCGCAAGATTTGACGTCATCTGTTACGGCGCTCACTGACTGACTGCACCGCTGCGTGATAGCGCGGGGTTTGTTGATCCCGCTCTCGCTGAACTTCTGACCATTACCGCATGCTCCCATCCGCTCCCGCGATTTCTGTGTCCGCTCCCGCAAACATTCTAATATTGTATGTATTTTTCGTGCATCAGGGCGCTGCTATCAATATGTGAGGTATTTAAATCCCTTTTGAATGAGCGCTCGCAGTCGCAGGTCACTTTCGATTTCGCGACCGCGCGCGCACTGTGTAAAGGGAGCACATCTTACGATAAAAAGATATTTGTCTGTTGAGGAGCAAATCCTCCAACATCTTGTCAGTTATCTCTCCTCACTTTTGACCCGTGATCAGTCAAATCTCTCTCTCTCTTTATTTATTCCTTCTCTTTCTAGCTTGTACTTATTTGAACAATGTCTAAGAACTTGGTATTACAACCACTTCCTGTGTCTGTTTGCCTCTTAAGAAGAATCGCTTTATGTATCACCCAATTGTAAGTCGCTTTGGATAAAAGCGTCTGCTAAATGACTAAATGTAAATGTAAATGTAAATGTAAATCTGACTTCTGCAGCTCGTGTTGGATGCAGGGTTGTTGTTGTTGTTTTCCATGAAATTGGGCTGCTTTTAAACTGTTGCCATGGGTTGACTTTCCCCAGTGGGTTAAAGGTTTGAAATATTGCATAAATTACATTTGGTTGAAACGCTTGTACTGAAACATTTTGCATTCTACCTGTAATAAAACTGTGCTAAATGTTTTGGGCTACACTAGTAGGAAGCATTTGAGCTGTGTTTATGATAAATGTGCATAGCAGTGACTGTAAAATATGTATTTTAGGGATGGAAATGACAATTTTATATTTGGGACATGGTATTTGCGCTACTTTGGGCTGTTTTTCTACTGGCATGGGCTTGGGATGCACAATTAAAATGATGTAATAGTTGTGAATTCTTGTTTCTTGGGTTGCATTGGTTAGTCACTCAATTAATTCTCTTGTGCTTCGTTCCCTTCTGAATTATGTTGTATTTATAAGGAGTTATCACGAAGTAAGTCTGTTTAGTTGTGCTATCTTACAATCAATATATAGTAAATGTAAGTTAAAGTGTCGCCGATGTAATCGGTCTTAAAAAAGGTCTTAAAAGGTATTGAATTTAACTCCATGATTCGTATTTATTTAAATCTGATCGTGTGGACAAGGCTTTTATTATGGTGGGACGTCGTGACGTCATACGGCCGCGTCGCGTGCTCTCGCGTCTGTGATCCTGCTGAAGAAAGGTTTGTGTTTTTATTACTCATCCGAAGTGTTTAAATCAGTAAAACGCGTTCAGTCAGTATTATACAGACCGGCGAAATTAACTAGGAATGATATTAAGGAATGTAACATTGTAATGTTTGTAATATCAGCGATTAACCGTTTTAATGAGTAAAGCGTATCCACACGTTGCGTCTAGTTTCGCTCCCCATGTAGTGCGATATAAACACGTTTCGCTCCGTGTAGTGCGATATAAACACGTTTCGCTCCCCGTGTAGTGCGATATAAACATGGTTTCGCTCCCCGTGTAGAGCGATATAAACATGGTTTCGCTCCCCTTGTAGTGCGATATAAACATCGTTTCGCTCTCTGTGTAGTGCGATATAAACACGTTTCGCTCCCCGTGTAGTGCGATATAAACATGGTTTCGCTCCCCGTGTAGTGCGATATAAACATGGTTTCACTCGCTATGTAGTGCGATATAAGCACTTTTCGCTCCCCGTGTAGTGCGATATAAACATGGTTTCGCTCCCCGTGTAGTGCGGTATAAACATGGTTTCGCTCCCCGTTTAGTGCGGTATAAACATGGTTTCGCTCCCCGTGTAGTGCGATATAAATATGGTTTCGCTCCCCGTGTAGTGCGATATAAACATGGTTTCGCTCCCCGTGTAGTGCGATATAAACACGTTTCGCTCTCCGTGTAGTGCGATATAAACACGTTTCGCTCTCCGTGTAGTGCGATATAAACACGTTTCGCTCTCCGTGTAGTGCGATATAAACACGTTTCGCTCTCCGTGTAGTGCGATATAAACACGTTTCGCTCTCCGTGTAGTGCGATATAAACACGTTTCGCTCTCCGTGTAGTGCGATATAAACACGTTTCGCTCTCCGTGTAGTGCGATATAAACACGTTTCGCTCTCCGTGTAGTGCGATATAAACACGTTTCGCTCTCCGTGTAGTGCGATATAAACACGTTTCGCTCTCCGTGTAGTGCGATATAAACACGTTTCGCTCTCCGTGTAGTGCGATATAAACACGTTTCGCTCTCCGTGTAGTGCGATATAAACACGTTTCGCTCTCCGTGTAGTGCGATATAAACACGTTTCGCTCTCCGTGTAGTGCGATATAAACACGTTTCGCTCTCCGTGTAGTGCGATATAAACACGTTTCGCTCTCCGTGTAGTGCGATATAAACACGTTTCGCTCTCCGTGTAGTGCGATATAAACACGTTTCGCTCTCCGTGTAGTGCGATATAAACACGTTTCGCTCTCCGTGTAGTGCGATATAAACACGTTTCGCTCTCCGTGTAGTGCGATATAAACACGTTTCGCTCTCCGTGTAGTGCGATATAAACACGTTTCGCTCTCCGTGTAGTGCGATATAAACACGTTTCGCTCTCCGTGTAGTGCGATATAAACACGTTTCGCTCTCCGTGTAGTGCGATATAAACACGTTTCGCTCTCCGTGTAGTGCGATATAAACACGTTTCGCTCTCCGTGTAGTGCGATATAAACACGTTTCGCTCTCCGTGTAGTGCGATATAAACACGTTTCGCTCTCCGTGTAGTGCGATATAAACACGTTTCGCTCTCCGTGTAGTGCGATATAAACACGTTTCGCTCTCCGTGTAGTGCGATATAAACACGTTTCGCTCTCCGTGTAGTGCGATATAAACACGTTTCGCTCTCCGTGTAGTGCGATATAAACACGTTTCGCTCTCCGTGTAGTGCGATATAAACACGTTTCGCTCTCCGTGTAGTGCGATATAAACACGTTTCGCTCTCCGTGTAGTGCGATATAAACACGTTTCGCTCTCCGTGTAGTGCGATATAAACACGTTTCGCTCTCCGTGTAGTGCGATATAAACACGTTTCGCTCTCCGTGTAGTGCGATATAAACACGTTTCGCTCTCCGTGTAGTGCGATATAAACACGTTTCGCTCTCCGTGTAGTGCGATATAAACACGTTTCGCTCTCCGTGTAGTGCGATATAAACACGTTTCGCTCTCCGTGTAGTGCGATATAAACACGTTTCGCTCTCCGTGTAGTGCGATATAAACACGTTTCGCTCTCCGTGTAGTGCGATATAAACACGTTTCGCTCTCCGTGTAGTGCGATATAAACACGTTTCGCTCTCCGTGTAGTGCGATATAAACACGTTTCGCTCTCCGTGTAGTGCGATATAAACACGTTTCGCTCTCCGTGTAGTGCGATATAAACACGTTTCGCTCTCCGTGTAGTGCGATATAAACACGTTTCGCTCTCCGTGTAGTGCGATATAAACACGTTTCGCTCTCCGTGTAGTGCGATATAAACACGTTTCGCTCTCCGTGTAGTGCGATATAAACACGTTTCGCTCTCCGTGTAGTGCGATATAAACACGTTTCGCTCTCCGTGTAGTGCGATATAAACACGTTTCGCTCTCCGTGTAGTGCGATATAAACACGTTTCGCTCTCCGTGTAGTGCGATATAAACATCGTTTCGCTCTCTATGTCACGTTTCGCTCCCCGTGTAGTGCGGTATAAACATGGTTTCGCTCCCCGTGTAGTGCGATATAAACAGCGTTTCGCTCTCTGTGTAGTGCGATACAAACAGCGTTTCCCTCTCTGTGTAGTGCGATATAAACATGGTTTCGCTCCCCGTGTAGTGCGATATAAACATGGTTTCGCTCCCCGTATAGTGCGATATAAACATGGTTTCGCTCCCCGTTTAGTGCGATATAAACATGGTTTCGCTCCCCGTGTAGTGCGATATAAACATGGTTTCGCTCCCCGTATAGTGCGATATAAACATGGTTTCGCTCCCCGTTTAGTGCGATATAAACATGGTTTCGCTCCCCGTGTAGTGCGATATAAACATGGTTTCGCTCCCCGTGTAGTGCGATATAAACATGGTTTCGCTCCCCGTGTAGTGCGATATAAACATGGTTTCGCTCCCGATTTAAACTCGTTTCGCTCTCTGTGTAGTGCGACATAAACATGGTTTCGCTCCCTGTGTAGTGCGATATAAACATGGTTTCGCTCTCTGTGTAGTGCGATATAAACATCGTTTCGCTCTCTATGTAGTGCTATATAAACATGGTTTCGGTCTCTGTGTAGTGCGATATAAATGTAGTGTGATATAAACACGTTTCGCTCTCTGTGTAGTGCGATATAAACACATATTGCTCTCTGTGTAGTGCGACATAAACATGGTTTCGCTCCCTGTGTAGTGCGACATAAACACGTTTTGCTCCCCGTGTAGTGCGATATAAACATCGTTTCGCTCCCTGTAGTGCGATATAAACACGTTTCGCTCTCTATGTAGTGCTATATAAACATGGTTTCGCCCTCTGTGTTGTGCGATATAAACATGGTTTCGCTCTCTGTAGTGCGATTAAAAACACGTATCGCTCCCTGTGTAGTGCGATATAAACACGTTTCGCTCTCTATGTAGTGCTATATAAACATGGTTTCGCCCTCTGTGTTGTGCGATATAAACATGGTTTCGCTCTCTGTAGTGCGATTAAAAACACGTATCGCTCCCTGTGTAGTGCGATATAAACACGTTTCGCTCTCTATGTAGTGCTATATAAACATGGTTTCGCCCTCTGTGTTGTGCGATATAAACATGGTTTCGCTCTCTGTGTAGTGCGATATAAACACGTATCGCTCCCTGTGTAGTGCGATAATAAACACGTTTTGCTCTCTATGTAGTGCGATATATAAACATCGTTTCGCTCTGTGTAGTGCGATATAAACACGTTTCGCTCTCTATGTAGTGCTATATAAACATGGTTTCGCCCTCTGTGTTGTGCGATATAAACATGGTTTCGCTCTCTGTAGTGCGATAAAAACACGTATCGCTCCCTGTGTAGTGCGATATAAACACGTTTCGCTCCCCGTGTAGTGCGATATAAACATCGTTTCGCTCCCTATGTAGTGCGATATAAACACACAGATCGGTCCCCGGCGCTAGTGAGGAGAAAAACAGCGCCTTTTGAAGCTCAACTGAACCAAATGCTTATAAAAACACTGGAAATTCAAAGAGAACAAACGTCTTTTAAGACAATAACAAAAAATAGTGTAATCTTCTAAGTATAAATTGATATGACTTGCATTCTATTATTAATTTGTAGCGTTAGTTTTTAAGGGTTTATTAGCTAATGAGGTGATTTAAGTGCATTAACTCTGACTGACTCCCTTACTAGTGTGCTAACTACTGAACTATGGAGCTGATTGAGACACCCCAGAGATCTAGTTTGGGTTTACCTTACTTTCTGTTAATTATTCAGATCTTAAACACACAGATAAACTCCTGCTGAAGCGACTGAGAGACGCACTATTATAAAGATGGTGTTTATTAAAGAGGAGAGAGAAGACATGAAGATTGAAGAAGTATTCAGAGTCAAACATGAAGATACTGAGGACCAAACAAAGATGGCGTTTGTTAAAGAGGAGAGAGAAGACATGAAGGTTGAAGAAGTATTCAGTCTGAAACAAGAAGAGCAAACAGGTAAAACATTTATTATGCATAAATGTTTTGTGCGATGCACAAGGAAGCTAACAATATTCAGAGCCTCAAATGTAGAGGGGGAAAATACTTAGTTATGAACAAACCATCATGATAACAAAAATAGTAGTAAATAATCATTGAATGATGCAATAAATAAGTCACATGCAAATATCATTCATTAAACTTTAATTATGCTAATTATTGTAGTAATTTGCACGTAAAATGGACCTGCTCAAAAACTATCCTCCAGATTCACAAACACATCGTAAACCTCAGATTTGATAGTTAAACATGAGTATGTTAATGATTTCCAGCCATTCGTAAAAAGGGTGTTTGCACACTTATTCACAATTAGTGTAACCCCCACCCATTAATTACAACTAATAATTGGCCATATGCCTCACATCTGCCGTTTCAGCATCCCTCCATCTCCTCGACTCCACCAACATAATTTAGATATCTTGCCATTTATACTTGTTTTCCAAGCACTAGTTACTTAGAGCTGGAGTTGAAGCCCCTCCACTGCTGACAGCAAGCCAATTAATTATAACCTCAGTAGCTTAAATATTGCATAGCATATGGGCAAACAAACTCATGAAATATTATTATGGTACATATAGTGTTATCAAAATGCAGTGTCACCAGTTTGCCTAAAAAAAGTAAACAAAATATTCAGATGTTTTACATACCATTTACACATGATTGAGAGCAAGTGTAAATTTTTTTTGTGTACCAACATTGCAAACCGTAAAGTTGCAGCTGTCATCACAACACCTGGGTCCTTATATGTAGAAAATATCATAAAAGTACCTAAATTGAGGTCTAGCACCTTATGTATAGATTTATTTTTGTTCAATAATGAAAGGGATAGTTCACCTAAAAATGAAAATTAGCCTGTGTTTTACTCGCCCTCAAGGCATCCTAGGCATGTCTGACATTCCTCTTTCAGACGAACACATTTGGAGTTATATTCGACATTGTCCTGTCCATTCCAATCTGTATGATTGCAGTGAATGTTGCCCCTGTTTCTGAATCCGAAAAAAGTGTATCCATCCATCCATCCATCCATCATAAAACTACTCCACATGGCTCTGGGGTGTTAATAAAGGCCTTCTGAAGCGAAACGATGCGTTAGTTTAAGAAAAATGTTGATTCTTAAAACTTTATAAACTGTAATGTCCAGCTTCTGGTTGCTCAAGCAGAAGTTTTGTCAGGTTGTGAGAAAATATAAAACTGAATAATCATTGTCATAACAGCAAAATCTAATGATAATTTCCATCAGAGGAAGCATAAACAATGAAAAAAGCAGAGGACCTAATACAGAGCCCTGTGGTACACCATACTTGTGTTTGAAACATCTCTTCATATACAGTACATGTGAGAGCAGTCTGACAGATAGGACCTAAACCATGTTTAGTCATAAAATGTTAATGTTAATTCTTGTGCACAAATGCCAACATAATTCTCAAGCTATCCAAGAGAATGTTGTGGTCTATGTTGTTGGTAGATCCAATAGCACTAAAAGATAGATGTAACTATAGTAAGGAACGTGATAAGGAAGGTTTCTGTGCTACGAATTGGCTTAAATCCTGACTTGTGGACTTGTTCTAAAGAAAGTGAACAGTTAAGAATATTGAGAAGAGATTCTGAGATAACTCTTATTTTGGTAGCTTAGTGTGTGTAGTATCTAACATGCATGTTGTTGGCTTTATTGATTTACAGTATGTTGGTTTGGATGTCTGTTGCTTTGTGCAGTCAAATTTGGGTTAACTTGTATTTTTTCGCTTTAGACCTCACGGTGCTGAAAGTGGAGAGTCAAGAGCTGAATGAGATGGAAGACAAAAATCATCATGATTTCATGACTAGGGAAAAATCCACTAAAAAGACTTCCTCACAAAAAAGAGTTCAGATGGCCAAATCAACCAGTTTATTCACTTGCTGTCAGTGTGGAAAGTGTTTTAGTCAAAAACGAAAACTTGTACTCCACATGAGAGTTCACACTGGAGAGAAGCCGTTCACCTGCCAACAGTGTGGAAAGAGTTTCTCTCAAAATGGAAACCTTAGAGTCCACATGAGAATTCACACTGGAGAGAAGCCGTTCACCTGTCAACAGTGTGGAAAGAGTTTCACAACAGAACTAAACCTTAGGGTGATGCTATGTCAGAACATAGGATCAGCATATTTTAAACAGATTCTTAAATTTGTAATCCCACAGGTATCACATGAGAGTTCACACTGGAGAAAACTCTTTCACCTGCCAACAGTGTGGAAAACGGTTCACTCAAAAACAAAGCCTTGAAGTCCACATGAGAATTCACACTGGAGAGAAACGTTACATCTGTGAACAGTGTGGAAAGAGTTTTACTCAAAAAGTGCACCTTGGAAAACACATGAGAATTCACACTGAAGAGAAGCGTTTCACCTGTCAACAGTGTGGAAAGTGCGTTACAACAGAACTAAACCTTAGGAATCACATGAGAGTTCACACTAGAGAGAACTCTTTCACCTGCCAACAGTGTGGAAAAAATTTCAATCGAAAAAAAAGCCTTGAAGTCCACATGAGAATTCACACTGGAGAGAAACCTTACATTTGCACCCAATGTGTAAAGTGTTTTGCACATAAAAACACCTTTAATTACCACATGAAGATTCACATTCAAGAGAAATCTTTCACCTGCCGAAAGTGTGGAAAAAGTTTCACTGATGAACAAAGCCTTGAAGTCCACACGACGGTTCACACGGGAGAGAAACCTTATACTTGCACTCTGTGTGGAAAGAGTTTCACGCGTAAAAACACCCTTAATTATCACATGAGAAATCACACTGGAGAGAAGCTGTTCGCATGTGATCAGTGTGGAAAGAGGTTCCGTTATAAAAATAGTGTCCGCACTCACATGAGACTCCACACTGGAGAGAGGCCGTACACCTGCAAACTGTGTGGGAAGAGCTTCTCACAAAAAGGCACTCTTAAGATTCACCTGAGAATTCACACAGGAGAGAAACCATTCAAATGTGTGGAAAATGACTAACGTGTAAAGATAACCACATGAGGATTCACACGAGAGAGAAGCCATTCATATGTGTGGGCTCGTGCAGTCATGAAAAACCTGGGAAAGTCATGGAAATTTAAAATGGCAATTTCCAGGCCAGGAAAAGTTTTGGAAAAATTAATAAACCCAGAAAGTTTTGGAAAAGTCGTGGAGGTTTATTTCTCTTTCCCTGCCAAGCACGGAATTTTCTGGGTTTCCACGTTCTCGCTGTTATACGCTCGGGGGCGCTGTTACACATCTCCTGAACGAGTCCACAATCACCTGATCAAAAACACAGGCGAGGAAGACTCAAAAACGAGGAACATTCATATGCAAGCAGAAGCATATGAAAAATAATACCATCAATAATAAACAGCATATAAATGAAAACTGCCTAATGTTATCGAGTGAAATGTTGATCCAGGATGCGCAAAGGACTGTGAGGCTTTGGGGGTGTTGATGGAAGCGATCGACTGCATCTATGCTTTGATAATAGTACTGAATATGATTCAGATGTAGTCTTTGATAAAGAAGCTTTTTGATCAAAATGTTGCTTTTTTTTATGAAACTTACCGACATTCAAGTGTTGATTTAAAAAAAGAATGCTTAAAGCTAGAATAAAACTGATTGTTTTGTTTAAAAGTAGAGACTCTGTTCTTTGATTTGATGTATTGCTTGTTCAGATATTCATAAAACAAAATATTCTGGAGGCCATGAAGTTTTTGTGAAAATGATCAAAAACGCTGGCGGGGAAAGAGTTAACAAGGTCCTGAATTTCTGTGTGGGATCGTGCATATATCGTCTAGTTTTTCAGGTTTCGTGTTTATAATGCGGGGTATTCCCCGCAAACATTTATTTAATATAGCACGTAGGTTAGATGTAAATCAGGGATGGGCAACTTTGATAGTGACGAGGGCCAGCATTTTTTCTCCTTTATACCAAGGGGCCAGATTACTAATCCACACTCTCCTTTTACACCGTTTTACTCAATTTCCTTTTTATTGAAGGAAATTAAAGTATAACTAATTTAATTTGCTTTTAAAGATTTTATTAAGTATAAAACTTGTGCAGTTATGCTAATTCAGAAGGAAAACTTTGTTGTCAGTGGACAGAAATATTCCCCCGACAAGCCAATGTAAACATCTCAATTGCATTGTCTGTAAATTTGCAACAAACGAATGTACAAACATTACAGAACATTGGCCTACAGAACATTCTCAAAACAATCTAAGAGGACAGTTAAAAAGGGCTTAATTTAAAAAAATAGTTATTCCAAATGGTACCATAAAATAAAAATCAAATTTAAGACCTTTTTAAGATCTGCACTTCACATTTCAGCCTTTACACAATTTTTAAGAAAATATAAATTATTATATTAATTTAAACAATTATTATTAATTAACTATTATATTAAATAACATATAATATAAATATATCTTAGTGTCTTAATTGTTTAGATTTTTATAATGCATTAGCTTTTTGTCGATCCACTGGTTCACATTTAAAAATATGTAGCAAAAATAGCAGAAGGGCTTATTGAGAAAGCAGATTCGTTCTCTGCCAGCAGGAGACGCTTTCGGAACGGCAGAAATATAGTGGTTTCCCCGGTAACCGCGGTACACAAAGCTGACGTGCAGCGCTCAAGTTTATTCAGTGAAATCATAGCCTTTTGAAGTTTAATCGTCATATTAATCCATATAGCAATTCTTGTCTTTCCGTCCCCAAAGACCTCTTATAATTTAGACTTTTTGTACCATTTAAGAGTTTACATGGCCTTAAATGTAAACAATTTAACTGAAGACGTTTAAGGACCCGCGGAAACCCTAATAAGAACATAGCTCAGTGCAAACATTTCTGTCATGCATTTGGCAAAAAGCTTTTGTTTACTATGAATTTTACCTTTGAAATTTGAGGCAAGTGCAACTCCGGCGTCCCCGTTGTTTGCGAGCAGTGGTGTGATGGCGATTTAAATAAAATACAGATTTACAAACAGTACAAACATATGGGTATCCCCTTGAACTTGGTAAAAAGATAATCTGCTTACCATCTTGACTGGAAAATACTGTTTTCATGGTCTGTTTTCATTTATTATTTGCTAATGTTAGTGAATGTTTACATTAGAGCGCACGTCCTACTCCTGGTTGGAGATAGTACTAACATAATAAACT
>NW_015558686.1:0-6021 GCF_001515605.1 Sinocyclocheilus anshuiensis | reverse complement strand
AATGTGGAGATCCTGTTTTTGATTAGTAGCCTACAGAACATTCACAACACAACCTGAGGACAGTTAAAAAGTGCTTATTAAAAAGAATAATAATAATTATTCCAAATAGTACCATAAACAGGACTAGTGATATTATAAGAACATAATTCAGTCAGTGCATATACATTTCTGTCATGCATTTGGCAAAAAGCTTTTGTTGACTATGAATTTTACCTTTGAAATTTGAGGCAAGTGCAACTCCGGCGTCCCCGTTGTTTGCGAGCAGTGGTGTGATGGCGATTTAAATAAAATACAGATTTACAAACATATGGGTATCCCCTTGAACTTGGTAAAAAGATAATCTGCTTACCATCTTGACTGGAAAATACTGTTTTCATGGTCTGTTTTCATTTATTATTTGCTAATGTTAGTGAATGTTTACATTAGAGTGCACGTCCTACTACGCTGAAATTAATACAGGGAGCGGCTGGAAACTAGCGACCTCTCCTGGTTGGAGATAGTATTAACATCATAAACTGAAAGCAATCTTTACGTGACTTGCTTTTCAAATGTTTTAAAATTGATCATCCGAGTCTAATATGATCCAGCGGGCCGTACTAAAAGACACTGCGGGCCGCCAGTTGCCCATCCCTGATGTACATGAATCCACACAGAATATCAGATCGAATCAGTCATATTAAAACAGCATGAGTGATTTAGCGGTATCTCGTCTTCTCTCTTTCACCCTCAAAACAGGTTCACATCAGCGCATCTCGCCTGCACTACAAGACAGCCGCTGCACGCTGCGATATGAGACTTCCGCTCGTGTTATGGGACTTATCCGAAACCTAATCAGGCCACTGTTGCACCATCACAAAACTGTATCATTTGCACATCTTTTTAAGTCTTTTTAAACCATTCAACTCATTCATATTTCTGTTTCATGCTGTGATGTGCTCACCTGTAATAGTTGTCAACGATTTTCTTGTCAGATGTTAAATACTGTAGACATTTAGTAATCGTCTTTAAGATGTATATGGTTTATGTAAATTCATTTTGGAGACGTACGTGTGCTTACAGGAGATCTGCTGTTAGCTATACATAATAAAACGTGTTTTTACAGCAAAATTAGTGTCTTCAACAATTCAACAGTTTACTGTACAGTAGCTGAACAAATTAGATTTTAACACAAGGATCCGTGTTTCTGGTTTCTAATACTCACATTTGTAAACACCCTCGTCGCTGTTCAACATCACGTTCGATGATGACGATGATGATCCTCTCCCGTGGGCTTCTGGGATAGAAAAGTGTCCATCGGATGTGCACTTCAGAATCTGGACATCCGGGGATTTCTCGCCTACTCTTTTATGAATACTGCGGTTTCGAACGTACTTCTTTCTTCACATACTCTTTTCTCCTACTATATAGTAGATAAGTAGGCATATTCGAATGCAACTTAAGTATACGTACGTTCGAATCTCGCGAGAATTAGTGCACCATGCAGGTAATTCTTGCCTACTCTTTTATGAATACTGCAGTTTCGAACGTACTTCTTTCTTAACATACTCTTTTCTCCTACTATATAGTAGATAAATAGGCATATTCGAATGCAACTTAAGTATACGCACGTTCGAATCTTGCGAGAATTAGTGCACCATGCAGGTAATTCTCGCCTACTCTTTTATGAATACTAAGGATTCGGACATACTTATTCTTCGCCTACTGCTTTTTGCCTACTATATAGTATGGAAGTATGCGGTTTCGAACGCAGCCACTGGCTCTGTGACAGTCAGAGGTGGGAGCAGCACTGAAGAAATCTAATCAGTTCAGCTTTAAGGACACCCAGAAGACCCAGGATATTGGCCGTCTTTGAATTGTAGTTGAGAGGACCATACGCAGGGTGAAGGAATACTGTAATCGGATGGGCTTGTTTCTCTTTCTATTTTAGGCTCCGTCAATCAGCTGTGGGTCATCTGTCAAACTAACAGGGACCTCTCGATATTATTATATAAAGTTTCCTCTCATTCAAGACATTTCTTGTGTGAGCCTAATTCTAAATAACCACAATTAGCTCCGTTTTTGCAATTAACTTACATTTTAACCAAATAAAAAGGTACTTAACTTTCTTATTCATATAAATTGCTTTTTTCAAATAAAATAAATAAACGGCTTACAATTGATCAGTTAAATGTCCCTTTTCAGTGTTGAAATCAAGTTGTGAGCTCTGTACGAAACAGCATTTTAAGCCTCTACGGAACCCCATTAACCCTTGTCATCTTCCTTACACAGGAGGAGGAGGTACTTTTCCCTACTTTTCTCAAATACTGTTGGTCTAAAAGACATCAATCAACTTGCTTGTCTGGCTCTCAACAACGGAGGAAAGTTTGCAGAACATGGTTAGTCTACGTTACTTGCAACTATAAATAAAGCTTCCTTAGAGCCACGGAACGTAAACAATAAGAGACAAAAAAAGGTCTTATATATTTGCATACTGTACAATGCAACATTGAGAGAAACTGTGCACAGAGAAATTGTATTTACAACTGAATGCTCTTCTGTCAACGTGTGTTGTGTTCTGTGTAGCACGCGGTTCGTTTTTACGTTGGCCAAGTGCTTTCTTGTTATATGTATTGTGTGGACACAGTCTGTGAGAGCTCTTATTTGCTGTGTGTTCGTGTCATGTTTTGTGTAAGTAAATGGCTTTGTTTTGTTTGTTTCTATGTGCCATGTGTTCCCATCTCCTGTCTTAGTCCTGTTCCCGCCCCTGTTGTTAGCTGATTATTGGTATTTACCCCACCTGTCCTCCCTCTCTATTCTCCTAGTTTGCATCCCTGTTTATTCTGTTTGTATTTTCGGTCCTGTATCAGTTCGCCATTGTAAATGTATCCGGGTGATTCTCACGAAATCTTGGTTTTAAAGATTTCAAGCATGAAAATTTAAAAAATGCTTAAATTAACTTTTTTTCAGACATTAGCAACAAAGTCTGGAGTATTTGTGAACATTAATTTAAAAACTTTTACTTACCAGTTAACACCTTTTTGAACATAATTTCCAAAATAAGTCCTAAAACAATCTCATTACGCCAACAGTCTGAAAACATCAACACTGTTAGAAAAGCAAATACATTTTCACATATTTAATAGTGGATTATTAATAGTCATGCACAGTTACTTGACATTCTGAAATTATATTTATTTTTTATTTAACAGTTTTTTTATTTTGATTGATTTCTCTCATTACCGCAACACCTTCCACAATTTACAACCTTTTTTTTGTGTGTAATATTTCAATGAAACCTGACATTTAACATAATTTGTAGATTCTGCACATGCATTTAAAATCAAAGTACTATTTTTCTATTAATTAAATTAACATCTAATGAACATCTGTTGCCGTAATGATATATAGGTTTCGGATATTAGGTTAATTATTTCGGTAATGATTATAAGTATACTAGTCAGAGATAATGTAGAAAAAATCAGATAATATTTGCACAATCATGCAAGTTCAAAACCGTTTTATTGTGTAGTGCTTCAAAAATACAAAAGCCATATCTGGCCCTTTTTTCGAATTTCACCAGATTTGTCATTTATTACAGTCGAAACTTCATCTTGGTGAAAGAAGCGGC
The DNA here is from genome assembly GCF_001515605.1 of Sinocyclocheilus anshuiensis. Lineage (NCBI taxonomy): Eukaryota > Metazoa > Chordata > Actinopteri > Cypriniformes > Cyprinidae > Sinocyclocheilus > Sinocyclocheilus anshuiensis. The sequence goes on along the minus strand of NW_015558686.1, from coordinate 2,414 downwards.
TAACAATTTTGTGGGGGTTGAGTTGATGTCAACAAAACAGTTTTTGTTTTTTTAGTTACGCTAAAAAAAAAAATTAAGCTGAAAAAAAAAAGTTGGAAACTCAAAAACTTTAAAAAAAAAAAGACAGCTAAGCTTTAGAACTTTCGAGAATAGTGTATGTTGTATTAGTTGAACTTAATTACAATTATTACAATTATAATTATACTTGTGTAGACCAAACCGAGAATTCAGTACACAATACAGTTATTTATACTTATTGAAAACCTTATTCACTCTAATAGTGACTTGAAACAAAACAGAACTGTTACAATTAAATATAATAAAAAAAAAAACACTAAAGAGCTAAATATGTTAAACCTTAGTAACAAATGTTTGTCATCAAAACTGAAATAAGAATGCTTTGACAAAAAAAAAACACAAGTTATTCAGGAGCATCATCTGTGATCAATTAGTTGGACCTGACCATAAAGCCTGATATTTTAAGCTCCTGCTTTTTAATATTTTAATAATATAAGTTGTTCCTACTAAATGAACTATAAATGTACGTATTTATAATGTTGACTTCTACATTTGAAAGTTTGAAAGTACCTGCTGAGACATGAATGGCTGTTCTTTTGGGGGAGCTTCATTTGGTATCTTGAATAAACTGAAGTGAATCATCTTCCTCACTAGATGGTGTTGTTGTGTGTAGTACAGCTTTAAGCTGTTTCTTTCTTTTATAATAACGCTTTGAGTTTAAAATGAATCCACTGCGTCCACAGTGGCTCTGATGTCGGGAGAAAATTAAGACTCCACTCCACTGCCATTAGCGCTAATTTTGACGGCTCAAGGAATTTCAGTACTTCTGACTACCAAAGCTGCGCAGCAGCATTTGTTATAATACTGTACTCCTCTTCAAACTGTACCCTGACTGATGTGCAAAGAAGCATCATATGCACAAAAGAGCTACTGGACTCTGCGAAACACTGGACTGTTTGCAAGAGAAACCCACATCTCTGCTTAATCGCAGACTATGATGGAAGATTTTGAAAGAGGACGATATATGTTTCAGGGAGTTGATGTCCCCTAATACCAAAGCATCCTTTTATGATGATACAATTTGGCCCACTGTCTAAATTTTGGTGCATGGGGATTGAAGGAAAGCATGGTCCTCTAAAAAGACAAGCTCAAGCCGTTTTTAAATATAAGTAGCCTACAAGAGTCAGGTTCAGACTATGTTTCATTGGAAATTTGGCAGTCCGCTAACAGAAAAATATACTGTCCCAAATGTTTTTCCAATTATGGTTGGATCTATGGAAAAAAAAAGTGTTCTGTTTCTTGTAAGCCTGAAGCCATGACACACACACACACAGAGAGAGTGGTCCGAAAAAAGCAAAAAAAAAAAAGCGGGAGGTTGGAAATACAGGGGAGTTTTATGACCCTTTGTGTGAGAGCATGGTAATTTTCATATGGAACTCGATTGGGTGTTGATGCAAAATTATTAAAGATTCTGCATGGTAATTTTCATATGGAACTCGATTGGGTGTTGATGCAAAATTACTAAAGATTCTGAAAACACTAATATGTTGCATAGGTATAAACATATAATATACACTCTCAATTAGATCATCCGAAGATGAATTCGTAGAGACCAAACATGGTATATGTAAGGTTACATGAATGAGTGGTTCTATCATAAGCATGCATAAAACAGTATACAATACAAAAGACAATATACAAGAACAGCAAAAATATACACAATGACCGGAAGGATATGTGCGTTCATTCAAAGAAAGGTTTTTCTATGAATTAATTAGAGAAGAGTCCATTTTTATGGGCATTGTGTGTCTTTCCTAAGGGTAAATGAATTGAGAGTTGCTCTGCCCGCATTCCTTTAAGCAAATAAAACCAGGGTTATCAGCATTGGTTGCCATGGAACCAGAGGCCTGTTCTGCCTTTTTGCAATAAAACCAGTGATATCAGCATTGGTTGCCATGGAACCAGAGGCCTGTTCTGCCTTTCTGAGGTGTTAGATGCATTTCAGGGGAAGGGTCCATAGACCCTCATAGTTGGTTTGTTGACTGAGGGGTGTTGCAGAGTATTTGTTAAATTAAACTAAAAAACATTGTGTCTGATTGGTCCAGATGCTACAATACTGAATATTATTGTATTTTAAAAACATGTAAGCATGCAAATAAAAAGACATCCCAATGGCAATAAAACAGATTTTTATTATTCGTTTTACCAGCTTACAGAATCAGGACAGAAGCTTGAAGCAGGAAAAGCATGCGGTTAAACTCTGAACACATTGACAGGCAGGAGGTGATCACCACATTTTAACATTTGTCAAATCAAACAGTAATAAAATAAAAACTATAATCAAATGTGTCTGAAATACATATACAGGTGCATCTCAATAAATTAGAATGTCATGG
>NW_015558685.1:139468-149274 GCF_001515605.1 Sinocyclocheilus anshuiensis | reverse complement strand
AAAAAAAAAATTAATGAATGAAATATGCTTCATGTGATAATTTAGATTATTTTTTTGCAAAATGTTATATTAATAAACTGATCTGATAACAACGCTACAAAAATCCTTACAAAATCAGGTTACCACTTTTTACAGTGTACACTGAAATTATTATATTATTATTATATAATTTATATAATATATTATGATATAAATTATTTATAACTTGTGAACCCACCTCTTACAGATGTAACCTGTTCTAAGATGTGATATAAATCTGAACTGTAGGCAGCAAATTGAAACATTTTATAACTAGTGAAGCCAACTGTTACAGGTATAATAATAATCCAATCTGTTAATCACTTCAGACTCTATGGAAAAAAAGAAAGAGTAGATAATCTTTTTAGAGTCATTGTTGTCCTCAGCTCATTTTTTATTCATTTATATTTAATTTACAAAAACATTTTCTAATGTTTTACTCCCTTTGTGTAAAAAGGGTGTTTTCAGAAATGCAACGAGTGCATGGTCTTGTTTGCAATTACATATACAGTGCTTAACAAATTTATTAGGCCACCACCCAATAGGTTTGTGCCACAGCTGCCCTAATGTAAGTATTGGTGATTACCAAAATTACCATTGTTATGTTTCTGTAATGGTTAATCCACCAGTATGTGTAAGATCTTTAGTCACAGTAGTGTTTCTAATGCTAAAATATAATTATTGTTGGGATTTAATGTTTCTAAGATAGATTGCACAAATGTTTAATCAAAAACAAGTCTTTGGGAACAACTAGAAACTATTTGGAAGTCAGTAACAGAGACTGTGGAAAAGTGCATACAAATTATGCCAGCAAGAATGCAAGCTTTTATCAAGGCCAAAGGAGGCCATACAAAATAAAAATAAAATAGCCTATTTATATTTTTTGGTTTATTAGTTTTTGGTTATTATGTGTGAATAAAGACTATTTAGTTGTGTACATATAGTTTTGTGAGGATTTGAACTGAAAATAAAACTTGCAAACTCACTCGTTTACACTTTGCCCCTTTCTTGATTGCCAATGGCTGCAAAGTACAACGTGAAAGCGCAAGGCTGACGCTCTGTAGCGGATTCACACATCCATGAGCAAGGCATTTCAGTTGAAGAGATGGGAGTTGCGTGCATGCTCCTAGAATCTAGCAACTTTTGAATGAATGTAATTATTTCGATCAACTCTTAACGAGCGCTAAGCAGTCCCTCTAAACTGAAATGTACCGCGGGCGGGACGCCCCCACTCAGCAACAATATTACTAATCATATTTTTCAAACAACTGCCTTGATCAACAAACATGGACATCATTTGAAAGCTCCTAAGTAACTCCAAAGTAGTGCCGAGTTATTTGCTGATAAATGAAAAAAAAATAAATAATAATAATAATTTACTAAATATGTTATTTTTGTGCTATGTACTCTAATATGTCAAAAATATCATACAGCTCGGATAGTCATGTGTCATATGTCATTTGAAAGGTCTCATCGAGTAGACTAAAACAAGCATAATTGTTTAGGGCTTTGAATAATCTGGAGCGAGTTTTTGTACAAGTCACCCCCAGACGCATATGAAAATAATATATTGATGTCACTGTTTTACTTGAAACTTCATAAAACATGATCAGATCGTGGAAAATTATGCACCATTATTTAGAGCAGATTCTCTGATTAAAAAGAGCCCAAAACCACTATAATCTGTCATTTTTATCTAAATATTTTCCTCATTAATTTATAACACACATAAAACTGCACAGGTAGCATGTAGTTTAGCCAAAAAATCTAAGGTAGCTGTCATGTAGAGTTTTCCCGCATAACTTCATGAAACATGCATATATCATAGAAAACGACAGGTCACTATAGAGCGCCCAAACTCACCATAATCCATCGTTTAGATCTAAATATATATATGTGTTACAGCTCTTATAAAACTATAACACATAGAAAATAATTAGGTCATGTAGCTTAGCAAAAAAAAAAATCAAAAGGTTGCAGTCCTCGGTTAAAAAGAGCCAAAATTTACCATTATCCGTCGATCAGATCGAAAGATTTCTTTCATAGAGCTGTAACACATGAAAGCAGACAGGCGCACTGAGGCGCTGCAAAAAGACAGCTCTATGCTTCACATTACGTTTTCATTCATAACTTCACGAAACATGCATAGATCATGAAAAACCGCACGTCATTATTTTCAGAAAATTCTCCCGATTAACATGAGCCCAGAGTTACCATAATCCGTCGATGAGATCCAAAGATATTGCTCATATTGCTACACTCTAAAAAATGCTGGGTTTTTCAACCCAATGCTGGGTCAAATATGGACTAACCCAACTATTGGGTTAAATTGTTTTCATTCATAACTTCATGAAGCATGCATAGATCATGGAAATTTGTCATTTAGATCTAAAGATATTCTTCATCGAATTATAACACATAAAACTCCAAATGCGCACATGCTGCAATATTCTCATGTTTTTTTACGCTTATTTCATGAAACATGCTCCGATTGTGGGAAATGGCATATCATCATTTACAGCAGATTCTCACGATTGAGCATATTTTTCAAAATATCTGCCTTAATCAACACAAAATAGGTGTAATTTGAAAGCTTGGAGTCTGACCTTTACAATGCATGTTAACTTTGATTTACTCCTAGGTAGTGCTGAGTTATTTGCGGATAAATAGAAAAAAATGTTTTCATAATTTATGAAAAATGTTTTTGTTTTATGTACTCTAATATGTCAGAAACATCATACAGCTCAGATAGTCATGTGTCATATGTCATTTGAAAGGTCTCATCGAGTGGAATAAAACAAGTATAATTATGTAATATTTGAGGCTTTGACTAAACCTGAGTGAGGCATTACTTCTAATTCAAAACAACTATTTCAAAACTGTAAAGGGCTAAGATAAGGGCTACCTTGGTTCCAAATGCTGTAACTTTTGATTACTTCATGATATCACCACAAATACACATGTTGGGGAAGAAAGTCATATACACCTAGCTTTAAGGGTGAGTAAAACACAGGTTAATTTTCATTTTTGGGTGGACTAACCCTTTAAGTTTGATCACTGTTAAAGCTAGAATGTCCACTAACGTGTTTATTTACAAAAAGGCATGAGTGGTGAAAATGTTGTTTTTCATAAAACTGCAATTTAAATACATTATTTCTATAGGCTATACCAAAAAAAAAAAAAAAGACAAAATAATTAGGCTGAATGGTAACACTTTATTTCAATAGTCCACTTTAGACATTATAGTAACAGTAAGTAACTTTGCAACTACATGTCAACTAGCAGTTAGTAGAGTATTAGTAAACTGTCTGCTTAATATCTTCTAACTCTTTCTTTGTCAACTTATTCTACTAACCCTAAACCTACCCTAACAGTCTACTCTGAGAGTTAGTAGACATGTAGTTGCAAATGAATGAGAATTAGTTGACATGTAGTTGACATGTAGTTACAAAGTTACTTATAGTTAGTAGAATGTCTAAAGTGGACTATCGAAATAATACGAAGTGTAACCGGCTGAATAAGTTGATCTATTGCATGTTAAACGGTGGTTGCCTAGTCTATGAATGGTACACGCCCCTAAGCTCACAGAAATGGTTTGACCCAAGTCCTCAGCAGCCAATGACACTGACCCGTTCAAACTGATTTTTAACGTGTACTTCATGCGTATTTAACACGTATTTCACACGTTGAATACACGTATTAAACGCGCTGATTTTTCACGCGTAAACGACACGTATTTAACGCGTTAAATACGTGTTGTTTACGCGTGTTTAACGCGTTGTTGACGCGTTAAAATTCACGTGTTTTTGGCCCCTCTGGCTTTCCATATAGCTCTGCGCGCGTGCAGAAATTACTTGAGCCTGTGTTTAGATCTGCGCGCGCGTGCGGGTTCTGCTCAGTTTTGTTATTTGTTTTTGCAGCGTGCTGATGTGTGTACACAATCATATTTTTTGTGCTTGAGTTTGGAATTTGCCATTTCTTTAGGTTTACATTTTACGTGCGAGCTTTGTCACTGTGCGCACAGTGCTGTATTTAGCTTGCGCTGTTTTGTCCCACTTTTGACGCCATATGTGCTTCCCAGACACCTGGATGTTGAAGTTGTAGAGAGCAGCTTCCCAAAGTCATCACATCACTACAATTGATATTGCATTTTGAAAGGTACAGGTAAATTATTCTGTGCTGTGGTCTGTTTGTAAACATCTGTTATGTAAAATAACTTGTTCAAGGCAGTACTATATTACAAACAATCCCTAATTTTCAAAATTCCTCTTATTTTTCCAAATTTTTAAAATAATTTTCCTGATTCTGCAATGGAAAACTTTTGACCGCCACTGTGTCTTATATAATCAGCAAAGTAAGTAGGAACAACTGCAGTGACCAAAAACTCTTTCAGTGTATATATGAGCACGTGTATGGATTAAGGCAGTTTTGAAAATGGCCCTTTAATTAACATAATATATGACCAAAAACAGTACAGAAACTTTAGTCTTATTAAAAATATGTATATATAAATGTTTAATGATTTGTTTAATTATTTAATTCATTTAATGGTTTCATGTTACCTCTGATTATGAACGCTCCTGCCAGCAATATGTGAATTCCTGTTGAGTCCTCTGTTAGCCACCATATAGCGTGCAACATCAACATTTTCCCCACCTTTGTCTGACCTTACACGAGTTGGCATGCCATATACTTGAACAGCTTCAAGAAAGCTTTGCAGGACTGTTGCTGCACGATTGTTGGTGGCTGCACTCAGGTACACGATGAGACGGCTAAAACCATCAATCCCACCATGCACAACGATACACCATCTGAAACAGATATGCATGGGCATGGATTAAGGGCAATACTATTATTTTTAGGCATCTTTGTGCAAGCTTAGGCCAGTGAGACACAGAGTCTATCTACTATAAATGTCAATATTGTTTCTGCTGCATTTCATTATAGCAATGTGCCCCAAGAAGCCCTGGTTTACAATGACTTTATAACAGCTAAGGGGCGCTGTTAGGCACAACACAAGTGGAGTAAAATTACTGTTATAAAATCACTGTAAATTACAGCTTCACTTGGCTTATTGCTTTTATAAAAGTTATTCCATATTATACGTGGCAAGGTTTCATAAAAATAAAACACAGTAAATAAAATATGAGTGATATTAATAAAAATATATTCATACTCATTTCAACATACTATGATTTGGGACATACTAATTCTAATTTTGAATACTATTAAAAAGTTACCGATTAATATATATATATTATACTGATCACTGTCACAGTATAACACTGTTTAAATACTTTCCAACTGATCAGTACAAACAATTTTAAGAAGGAAACATTAATGAACTGGCAAGCTTGCCAAGATTGTTGTGGTTCTTCAGATAACTTATCAATTTGTGATTGCCGTCGATGTGCCATAAACTATTTGGCGCTGGTACAAAGTACTTCCTGCGCCTTCGTGGGTTGAGCTGAAGGGTGCGAATTGAGACTCCTTAAGGATCCACACGGCGCATGGATTCCTGTACACGCTGTCCTATAATATGCAAAATACATCACAGAATTAGGTGTGAATTACTCAAAAAAAATCACTAACTACACAAGTCAGGTTTTCAAGTCCCATAATAAATTCACAAGCAATAAATAAAGCAACTTCTTTCCAGCATTATTAATAGATCAGATATTGACCAGAAGCCTGTTGGTGAATGTTCCCCTGACTCAATGACTCACTTACTCTGTATCCGCATACCCTGTGCATTCAAGTGCCCGACCATCATTTTATATCCACAATTGGGATGGTGCTGCAGAATTTGGGTGACAGTTTCATCCAGATCATTGTCATCCAATTGAGTAAATAAATCGTGGACTCTGATCATTAAAAACATCAAAGTTAATTGACACAACAATGACGCTGTACAAACAAAAAACTGTGAGATTAGCTGCCCTGTTTGTTAGATTTGCTGCAATTTCAACGACTTAAAACTAGTGTTGTCTGAAACAAAATAGCAATACATTAATGTTAAAGGTTGTCCTATATGAAGTTACCATAACAGGCCTTTAAAAACCTAAAGCAAATGAGGTCTAGAGGAGTTTTAAGTCAAATCAAATTAGTTTCATAGCACAACACTGCAACTCATTATCTTGTAACAATGGGCACAATGTACACTACAGCAATACAATAGCCTCTATTTTTAACTCTAAGAAACAGCAACAAAAGAGCTTTGGTTTAAGCAGGGTGAAACATGCATTTGATGTCATGATTAGAATAGATTAAGAATAGGTAACTATAGAGAAAGGTTTCGAAAAGTTACAATAATTCACAATATATGGGTTCACAACACAAACATAAGTGTCAAACCGGTCAACAAAACGTACAGCTGACAGAATGTTATAAATTACCTTATCCCATGCTGTGCCATCCTCCGACGAATTGTTCTCTCGCACACTCCAAATAAATTAGCTATATCCCCAGCGGTGTGTCCTAAAAGGAGGTGTGCCTCGATTACATGCGAAGGTAAAAGGTATGGTGGACGTCCCATGTTTGTCTCCGTTTCTGAGCGCAGGTGAAGCTGGCCTGCTGCGTCTTGAAGACCGGCGAACACAGCTGGATCAAGGTCTACATCCATATCAGCACTGAGCTGAACTACATCATCGACTACACGTTCCAAACGAAACAGAAGGTAGTCGCTTGGTGCATGATCTATATCACTTGCTATTAAACGCAAATCATTAGCAATGGTACTTAAAATACCCGCCATATTTAACAACTATTATCCACAGTAGAACAGCCGTAACGATATCGATTCTGTTTAACCAATCCTGCATTGAGAGAGGTTAGGACCGCCTACCTTATTAACATACGGACACAAAAATACAGAAATAAATAAATGTAGAAATGTAGGAATGCATAAATGAATGTATAAATACATAAATAAATGTAGAAAAAAAGTGTAGTATAACACAAATGGTACAAAAATAGCACAATTAAAAATGACACTTTTGACAAAATTATTTATTTATTCATTCATTTATGCATATCTGCATTTATTTATTTAAGCATTTATTTATTCATTTATGTATTTTTGCATTTATTTATTTATTTACTTCAGCATTTAATTAATGATTTATTTACTTATGCATTTCTACATTTATTTATTTATGTATTTCTATATTTATTTCTTCATATATTTATTTATTTATTCATTAATTTATGTATTTCTACATTTATTTATTTATTTAATTCTGCATTTACGTATTTATTCATTTATTTACACTTAAGTCATTTCTCGTCCTCCATAGTTTGTGGGCTTTTTTGGCGGATCTGCATAAACTGTACTGTGAATGTAACATCATGTCAAATAGTTCAGATGGGGATGAAATGCAATGGATGATAGCCAGATCTACAAGATTGAAAAGGGATTTGAGGGCAAGAAATAGAGGGAAAAGTTGGTCTGAACATAGGGATGGGCGATATAGCTAAAAAAATGTATCAACTATAAAATGTTTCATATCGTTCCGTATCGATACTTATTTACATTATTTATAACCTTTTTTAAAACAAAAAACAATAGAATTTTTTTTTACATTTAACCACTGTATTTATAATTAACACAATTTATTGAGACAAAAAAAAAAATGTTGTTTTAACAATCAAACACAATAAAAATTAATAAAATATCTAATTTCTAATGTTTTATATGCAGATTAAATAGGTCTTTATTGTATAGGTCTAATTGTCTCCCGAGGCCACAGGAGGGCGCAATGAGCAAAATAATGCAGTGCATTTAGCAAGTAACTCTATAAAAACGTGCATTACGTCTAAATTAACTCATAAAAATCAAATATAATTTCGTAAATTGCATAAACAATTATGAACAAAACAGCATCATGTATTTATGCATTGCTTAATCCAAAGAGCCGAAGCGCCATTCACACAGGCAGGCTGCTTTTAAAAACATATGAGGAAAGGAATAAACCTCCACAGATTCGTGACGTGTTTTCTAACAGTTTAAACTGCTTTAACGTTGCATGGCTTTCTACACATCTCTTCTGTGAGACGCGAGTGCAGCAGTCATATTGCGGCGCATCTCGTGGGCTAAACTAACAAAACATTAAAATGCAACAACGTCACTTACATCATCACCGCATCTCGTGCGCCGCTAATGACGCTTCCTGATGCACACCTAACATTCAAATGCAAATGTTTATTTTAAATTCGACTAATATTCATTCTTTATTCACAATCTCATCACAGGCAGGCACAGCGCTCATTTCAGCATGTGTTCGTGTTTGTGTGTGCTGTCTGCATCACTCATAGTATCGAACATTTTTTTCTATTGATATCGAAGGTGTACGGTCGATAAATATCCATACCGTTTTATCGCCCAGGCCTATAACATAGCGAGTCTGGTGAGGGAAACAATAGAGAATGGGAATCTACGTCACGCCGCGTTGGATTCTGCCATGTTTTAGGTCACGCTCAGGAGCACACACACACAGTGTAAACACACGCAAATCACCACAGAAAAAGTACGTCCCAGTACGCCGACCCTGTCTTCTTCCTTCCACCCTCTTGAACCTTATCACACTCTTTAAATAAAAAAAATCGCTCTGTTGTTTGTCTGAGAGGCTGCAAATATTCATTATTCAGTCTCCTTCACTACAGTGCTACTGATATAGGCTAACTGCTAAAGGGACATTCCGCTGAATGGGTAACATTTCTGTCCCCAGGACATTAAAAGTATAAAAATGCATGAAAATGAACTCTAAAATACATTTTATTATTAAGCAAAGTGTCTTCACATTTAGCTAACTGCAAAATTTAGAATGTATAATTAAAATCATTAATAAAAACTACCTAGAACACTAAATAAATAGTAGTTGTTGCATGTCCCCACTCCCTGCCTCTATAATTTACCATGAAACATTATGATTAAAATCCTTCAGATTTTTTTTTTTTGCATTTATGTGTGACTTTATATCCAATCAATGATTTCCTTTTTTTCAAAAGAAAAAAAATCCATAACATTTTTGATAAAATACACATTTTAGTCGTGTCCCCCGGGTTTACACTCAGTCCTGTTACCGTAACACATTCCCCTCTCTGATCAACTTGGAACATTCCAAAATATATTTTTTCAACAGAAAGTTGCATTATCCAGATCTTCTGAAGGCAATAGGGAGACCAAAGGTAAGTCCTCTCATTTTCTTTTCAATATAATTAGATGATATTTCAACTGTGTCTGAGAGGGTCAATCTCAACATACTGCCCTGTTACCTAAATTATTTTTAGATGTTATTTGTTCATTTTAAAAATACAAATTTTTGATAAATCACTAGAATTTTCTCAGTTTAAGATAAACACTATTGTGAGTGGAAGACAAAGGAATTAGTTGACTTTTTTTTAAACATGCTTTTTAAAAGATTTTTGGTAACAGGACTGAGAAAAATGCATCCATCCCCTACTTTAAAACCTTGTAAAAAAATTTAAAAAGGTGCCTGAGATTGACCAATGTACATTTCGAACAGTGAAATATGTGTGTTGTTAGATACAGTGTTGAAAAAAGATACAAAATTAAGTTTAATTTTTAAAAGTTACAAAAGCAAATGTTACCCATTCGGTGGAATGTCCCAAAAATGTCTGTACTACCACTTCTGATCAATTTAATGCATTCTTACTGAATAAAAGTATACTGTCCCCAATGAAATTTATTGAAATGCCCATGTAGTTAGTAATGTATGAGACCGAGGATGTGTGACAGTAGGAGAGAAGGTCTAAATGACAGAACAAAA
>NW_015558685.1:136273-139452 GCF_001515605.1 Sinocyclocheilus anshuiensis | reverse complement strand
CCGCAAGATAGCATTTCCATATTTGATTTTCTTCTATTTGTGGTGTGAGGGCTTACAGTTTAATGCAAACCATTGTATATAATAAATCGACAGAGATCAATTATTAAGACACATCTTGTTTCAGTTTAACTTTCATCCAAGTTCCGTAGTGAATGTAGACATTTTATATTATTTTATGTTTATGATTCAACTTAAGATCGCGTTGGAATGATTAACGCTTACTGTATCAACATAGCGTTAATCAAAAGCAGAGGTATTTAATGCAGACATTGATAAGGGCTATGGCATAGCCCTTATCAATGTCTGCAGGAATTACCTCTGCTTTTTCAGCTTTCTAACGCTGAAAAAAGCACGTTTTTCACACCGGCCGTGCAAAGGGCTATGGCAAATGATGTAAAGTGAGCCTTAACCACTTCAACGCGATCTTAAGTAGAATAATATTAACATTAAATAATATCAAACGTCTACATTCACTATATTACCCAGTCTCCGCTGTGGCTCCCGTGACCTAAATTCCCAGAATGCATTGCCACTGTGACGACACATTCCCATTCTCTATAGCATGAAACTGAAAGCTAACGGGTATGAGAAACAGAAACCTGAGAATTTAGAGAAAACAAGGGAAAGACTGGAAAGTTATAATTGAGTTTAACCAGGATGGTGGGCATTACCACCCAATTAAACTTACCAGGGCAACTGAGAAGGAAATTGGTAAAATTAAATTCGCAAGATTTATGAACAACAAAAGAATACTGATACATGCAAGCAGCAAACAACAAGACAAGATTCTCAGTATGTCCTCACTTCAAGGGGAAAGGATGAAGGCTCATATCCCGGGAGCAATGACAAAGGTGAGAGGAGTTATCACAGGAGTTCCATTGAGTATGTCAATGGAAGATGTCAAAAGTGAGATTCAGGGAGGTAAAGTAGTTGAGGCTGCACGGTTAAAACTAAACGAGATGGATCATTAAAAGAAACGTTATCTGTGGTAGTGCATTTTGAGAAAACCCTCCCTAATTCAGTGCAAATGGGATACATGAATTACAGCGTGAGAGAGTATACATTCCCAAACCTCTCAGATGTTACAAGTGTCAAAGAATGGGGCACACAGCACAGCAGTGCAAAGGAAAACTAAGGTGTGCTAGATGTGGAGGTCAGCATGAGTATGGTAAATGTGAAAAGGATGCAAAGGTTAAATGCTGTAACTGTGGAGGAGAGCATAGCGCAGCGTTTGGAGGATGTGAAGTGCAGAGAGAAGCCAGAAGGTTAGGTTTTGAAATAAAGTATCATATGCAGAAGCACTAAAGAAAGTAAGAGAAACAGGATCAAATGACAGAAACTCCAGTGGAATGGGCCAAAGAAACATAACACCAGTTAATCAGACACAAATCCAGATTTCAGATCATACGCAGAACGGCTGTGAGCACAAACTTGATCAACTTCATGATAAAGTTGATGAAGATACTTTAGTAGTGAAGAAAGTAAACTTTGTTGGTTTCATTTGTCACATCATTAATGTTGCATCACAGTTAAAAAAGAAAAGTGATAGAATTAAGGCTATTGTAAAGGCAGCAGGAAAATTTCTTGACATGAGAGACGTCAAGGCAGATCAGATACATGCATTGTTGACAGTAACTGAAAATGGAGAAATACACAAGCTGATGATTAGGATGCTAATAATGGTACTTCACATACTACAATGGAACACGAGAAGCCTTATAGCTAATGGTCAAGAATTTAAAAAGTACATTCACGAATTAGATGTTGTTCCAGATGTAGTATGTGTACAAGAAACTTGGTTACGAGCCCAACTAGATTTTGTGATACCAGGGTTTAGTACTACTGTAAGGTATGACAGACCTAACAACCAAAATGGTGGAGGGTGTATTACCTTTCTTAAGGATGGGTTGGCCTATAGGGAGGTTCCCTGTTCAGAAGATATGGGGTGTGTAATAGTTGAGATCTGTAGTTCAAGGAAAGAGGGAAATATTAAGTTGATTAATGTATATAATCCATGCAAAAAAATTAGATATTAACAAATTAAATGAAATAGCAGGGAATGTATGCAGGAAAGAAATATGGTGTGGAGATTTCAACACACATAATAGCCTATGGGGTTGCAATCACACAGACAAAAATGGGAACATAGTTGAAGAAATGATGGAAGAAAGATCATTGGTCTGCATTAATAATGGACAGGGTACAAGAATAGATGTGAATAGGGGTAATACATCATGTTTAGATAAATATCAGATAATTTGGTAAATGCATGTGATTGGTGTGTCAAGAATGATTCTACCATAGGAAGTGACCACTTTCCAGTTCTCACTATAGTTAACAAACATATGTTTTCAAGAAGGAAGTACAATTAATAGATGGTGTTTTGAGAAAGCAGACTGGGAAAAATGTAGGACATGCTGTGAAAAGTCAGTAAACTTGGTTACATTGGAAGAAGATGAGGAAGAGGAATGCACAAAGCAAATTACAGAACACATTTTAAATGCAGCAATTTTGAGTATATCAAAAAGAACAACAAAGGGAAGGAAGAAAGTGGCTCCTTGGTGGAATGAAGAATGTAGCAGAGCTGTTAAAGAGCAAAATAAGGCATTTAGAATGTTGAAGAAGAATCTCTCACAAGAGAATGTTATGGAATATCAAAGGAAAAGGGCAGTGGCACGTAGGACAATTAAATATACCAAAAAGAGAAACTGGAGAGAGTTCTGTTCCTCCATAGGTAGAGGAGAAGAGTTAGGGGCTGTATGGTCTATGTTTAAAAGAATGAGTGGGAAGAGGAAAGCTTTTAAAATTCCAGCTTTGATTGATGGGGAAAAGGTAGTAGTGTCTGACAAAGAAAAGGCAAAAGAAAAGGTGTTGGGTAGGGCATTTGTTGCAGTGCACAGTGGTGATCACCTTACGGATATTCATAAACAGCAGATAGACCTTGCACTCAGAGAGAATAAAGATGTGTAAAGATGAATTCTGTGTCCACCTTGTTGAAAACATTCACCTCATTTCAATTTGTTAGCAAAGAATGTAATTTATCTTAAAATGACTTAAATACCCTAGATTTAATAAACGTATATTTCATACAAATATACACTACCAGTCATAAGTTTTTAATGTTTTTTTAAAGTCTCTTCTGCTCACCAAGCCTGCATTTATTTGATACAAAGTACAGC
>NW_015558685.1:123114-134976 GCF_001515605.1 Sinocyclocheilus anshuiensis | reverse complement strand
TATGATTCAACTTAAGATCGCGTTGGAATGATTAACGCTTACTGTATCAACATAGCGTTAATCAAAAGCAGAGGTATTTAATGCAGACATTGATAAGGGCTATGGCATAGCCCTTATCAATGTCTGCAGGAATTACCTCTGCTTTTTCAGCTTTCTAACGCTGAAAAAAGCACGTTTTTCACACCGGCCGTGCAAAGGGCTATGGCAAATGATGTAAAGTGAGCCTTAACCACTTCAACGCGATCTTAAGTAGAATAATATTAACATTAAATAATATCAAACGTCTACATTCACTATATTACCCAGTCTCCGCTGTGGCTCCCGTGACCTAAATTCCCAGAATGCATTGCCACTGTGACGACACATTCCCATTCTCTATAGCATGAAACTGAAAGCTAACGGGTATGAGAAACAGAAACCTGAGAATTTAGAGAAAACAAGGGAAAGACTGGAAAGTTATAATTGAGTTTAACCAGGATGGTGGGCATTACCACCCAATTAAACTTACCAGGGCAACTGAGAAGGAAATTGGTAAAATTAAATTCGCAAGATTTATGAACAACAAAAGAATACTGATACATGCAAGCAGCAAACAACAAGACAAGATTCTCAGTATGTCCTCACTTCAAGGGGAAAGGATGAAGGCTCATATCCCGGGAGCAATGACAAAGGTGAGAGGAGTTATCACAGGAGTTCCATTGAGTATGTCAATGGAAGATGTCAAAAGTGAGATTCAGGGAGGTAAAGTAGTTGAGGCTGCACGGTTAAAACTAAACGAGATGGATCATTAAAAGAAACGTTATCTGTGGTAGTGCATTTTGAGAAAACCCTCCCTAATTCAGTGCAAATGGGATACATGAATTACAGCGTGAGAGAGTATACATTCCCAAACCTCTCAGATGTTACAAGTGTCAAAGAATGGGGCACACAGCACAGCAGTGCAAAGGAAAACTAAGGTGTGCTAGATGTGGAGGTCAGCATGAGTATGGTAAATGTGAAAAGGATGCAAAGGTTAAATGCTGTAACTGTGGAGGAGAGCATAGCGCAGCGTTTGGAGGATGTGAAGTGCAGAGAGAAGCCAGAAGGTTAGGTTTTGAAATAAAGTATCATATGCAGAAGCACTAAAGAAAGTAAGAGAAACAGGATCAAATGACAGAAACTCCAGTGGAATGGGCCAAAGAAACATAACACCAGTTAATCAGACACAAATCCAGATTTCAGATCATACGCAGAACGGCTGTGAGCACAAACTTGATCAACTTCATGATAAAGTTGATGAAGATACTTTAGTAGTGAAGAAAGTAAACTTTGTTGGTTTCATTTGTCACATCATTAATGTTGCATCACAGTTAAAAAAGAAAAGTGATAGAATTAAGGCTATTGTAAAGGCAGCAGGAAAATTTCTTGACATGAGAGACGTCAAGGCAGATCAGATACATGCATTGTTGACAGTAACTGAAAATGGAGAAATACACAAGCTGATGATTAGGATGCTAATAATGGTACTTCACATACTACAATGGAACACGAGAAGCCTTATAGCTAATGGTCAAGAATTTAAAAAGTACATTCACGAATTAGATGTTGTTCCAGATGTAGTATGTGTACAAGAAACTTGGTTACGAGCCCAACTAGATTTTGTGATACCAGGGTTTAGTACTACTGTAAGGTATGACAGACCTAACAACCAAAATGGTGGAGGGTGTATTACCTTTCTTAAGGATGGGTTGGCCTATAGGGAGGTTCCCTGTTCAGAAGATATGGGGTGTGTAATAGTTGAGATCTGTAGTTCAAGGAAAGAGGGAAATATTAAGTTGATTAATGTATATAATCCATGCAAAAAAATTAGATATTAACAAATTAAATGAAATAGCAGGGAATGTATGCAGGAAAGAAATATGGTGTGGAGATTTCAACACACATAATAGCCTATGGGGTTGCAATCACACAGACAAAAATGGGAACATAGTTGAAGAAATGATGGAAGAAAGATCATTGGTCTGCATTAATAATGGACAGGGTACAAGAATAGATGTGAATAGGGGTAATACATCATGTTTAGATAAATATCAGATAATTTGGTAAATGCATGTGATTGGTGTGTCAAGAATGATTCTACCATAGGAAGTGACCACTTTCCAGTTCTCACTATAGTTAACAAACATATGTTTTCAAGAAGGAAGTACAATTAATAGATGGTGTTTTGAGAAAGCAGACTGGGAAAAATGTAGGACATGCTGTGAAAAGTCAGTAAACTTGGTTACATTGGAAGAAGATGAGGAAGAGGAATGCACAAAGCAAATTACAGAACACATTTTAAATGCAGCAATTTTGAGTATATCAAAAAGAACAACAAAGGGAAGGAAGAAAGTGGGGAATGAAGAGAATGAAGAATGTAGCAGAGCTGTTAAAGAGCAAAATAAGGCATTTAGAATGTTGAAGAAACAAGAGAATCAAGAGAATGTTATGGAATATCAAAGGAAAAGGGCAGTGGCACGTAGGACAATTAAATATACCAAAAAGAGAAACTGGAGAGAGTTCTGTTCCTCCATAGGTAGAGGAGAAGAGTTAGGGGCTGTATGGTCTATGTTTAAAAGAATGAGTGGGAAGAGGAAAGCTTTTAAAATTCCAGCTTTGATTGATGGGGAAAAGGTAGTAGTGTCTGACAAAGAAAAGGCAAAAGAAAAGGTGTTGGGTAGGGCATTTGTTGCAGTGCACAGTGGTGATCACCTTACGGATATTCATAAACAGCAGATAGACCTTGCACTCAGAGAGAATAAAGATGTGTAAAGATGAATTCTGTGTCCACCTTGTTGAAAACATTCACCTCATTTCAATTTGTTAGCAAAGAATGTAATTTATCTTAAAATGACTTAAATACCCTAGATTTAATAAACGTATATTTCATACAAATATACACTACCAGTCATAAGTTTTTAATGTTTTTTTAAAGTCTCTTCTGCTCACCAAGCCTGCATTTATTTGATACAAAGTACAGCAAGAGCAGTGATATTGTGAAATATTTTTGCTATTTAAAATAACTGCTTTCAATTGGAATATATTTAAAATATAATTTATTCCTGTGGTCAAAGCTGAATTTTCAGCATCATTACTCTAGTCTTCAGTGTCACATAATCCTTCAGTAATCATTCTAATATGCTCATTTGCTGTTCAAGAAACATTTCTGATTATTATTATTAGCAATACTTAAAACAGTTGAGTACGTTGATGAATAGAGATCCAAAGATCAGCATTTATCTGAAATAAAAAGCTTTTGTAACATTACCCATGGACTATACCAAAAGCGTATAATGGAGTCAGTATAATTTTTTTTTTTGAAGACACAGGTGGATTAGGTGCAGTGTGTTGCTGGACGGACTCAGTCTGAATGCCGCTTTTGCATAGTTTGTGCTTGCTGTTTATTAATCATTTGAAACTAGCAAACTAGCAGCTCCAGTAGTAAGATTAAAGGATTCATCTTGAACTCTGTCACGGTAATTATGTATAAACCCTAATCAAACAATTTAATAATCAATTTACAATGAATTTATACCCGTGTTGTACATTATGCTGTATGCTATGGATGAGCGCTTTGTAAAAATGAACTGATTGATTATTCAGCTGCGGGCGCCATCTTCTGGCGAGATGCGGGAATTAATTCGGCGCGTGACTCTCACGGTGCATTATGGGCATTCTCTAGCCGTTGAGCGTGCACCAGTTGTACACTCCTTTTTGCAGTGCATTGTGGGATTAAATGAGTGCACTCGAGAACGTCCACTATGGGTTCGGACACCACTAAAAATGGCTGTTCCCTCAAATAGTGCCCTATTTAAGGGTATAGGGGGCGATTTCGGACACAGCCACAGAATGAGCACACAGACCCATGAACCGTGACAACGTGTTAAGTCTTTATTAGACAACTCCAACTACATCAAGTAGAAGTGCAGGTAACCCGGCAGTGCAGAGTCTCAACTCAGGCAGGGAATAAATAATCCGAGCAGTCCAAACCCTCCAGGGAACAGGCGAGAGAGAATACACTCAGGAACGAGAAGGTCTGACAGAGAACCAGACAAGACATGAGCAACAACGATCTGACAACACTCCACAGAAACTGACAACGTGTTAGTTAGGCTAACCGAGACTTGTCATTTGCATTTACATATTGTTGCTCTTTTGTTAGTTTTGAGTTCTTCTATTGACCTCGTTTGTAAGTCGCTTTGGATAAAAGCATCTGCTAAATGACTAAATGTAGTTTTTTTCCCCCATAGCCATTTATCAATATCAACTGCGTCCCAATTCGCCTATACTATGATCTAGAAGTATGTACTCTTTTTGTGGCTAAAAGTTTACTTTTGAGTTCGTACTTTGTAAGAGTAGGCAAGCTTTGGGACATACTACAGCATCATACAATTGTGCTCTGTGCCATATTTACTTGTATTCACTGTAAACCGGCCTGTCATTCATCCTGTCAACATCCTCATATACACACTCCACAATAAATTTGATTAAATTTACACTACCCAAGAAGTTGTTGCAGATAAGCAGATAACATGAAAAAATATTTTTTCATCACTAGGTTAGATATTGATTAATAAGTCCTCTTGGGTGGCAGTGCATCTACTACTTAACCGTCAGGCTTACGAAATCTGTCATGTTTGTAGTTCTTTTTACATGTTTGTAAACCTAATCCTTTTTCAAAGTGCTTGTGGGTTATACCAACTGTTAGACATAATAAAGCCTGTTGGTGAAACCTTGCTAATTTGGGAATTTTAGCAATTGAGAAAGGGCACTGTAACAAGAAATCAGTATCTCCAATCTTCTTAAAAAACAACATTAGTAAATATGTTCCAGTCCATCTTTTTTTTTTAATGCATCTTTTTAACCAGTTTACTAGGGCTGCCACTAATGACTATTTTTATTTCGATTAATCTATTGACTAATTTATCTATTAATCTAAACGATTAATTTCCCACAAAAAAAACTAAACAACAATTTGTAGAACATTTTATTAAACTTGTAACTTTGCCATTCAGTAGTGTACCATAAAAAAGTATAAATGAAAACAAGCCATTGACTAAATGTAAAACTAAAAGAGTAACAATGTAAACAAACCTACTAAAAATGAAATAAAAAGAAAATAATTACAAAAGTCTGAGAAAGTCAGCATGTTCTTAATGTCAATATATCCACATGTTCTGGGTTTCTGTTCATTACAGCTGTGAGTGAGTGAACTGCAAAGGGGGAAAAAATCTGTTTCAATTAACCCCAACAGTTTGAAAGGGAATATCAAAGGAAATAAATCAAGAACATTTCTGACAATATTTACAAAACAAAATGTCCTTTAACCCTCTACCGCATGGTGTAGCCATATGGCAACATACTCTTTGTGTTAATTTCCTTGCCACTGTCTCTTTAAGAGAACATTCTCGTTATTTTTGTTGGAAAGAGAAGACCTTAGTTTAGCCAATGATTGTGCTTTGATTAAGTCACATGACATACAGTTTTTTTTTCTGTGGCGAGATTTCTGTCAGACTGCCATCTCTTGTCGGCAATTGCTGAAAGCAAACTAAAACGTCAGTAACAAACAAGGACCAGTCCGTGTCACTTCTACAAAAAAATCTAAAACATCACTGTTATGATGTTATGATGACATATTCACCTCTCAAAAAAGTTTTTATAAAATTCGTTTTTGGTAAATCATTCAAATGTATGTGTTGCCAAGCGGCAACACTGTGCAATAGTGGAATGACTCATGGGGGCTCATGTTCATAGTATTGTGATCTATATATAATTATACAATAATATAATATAATCTCTATTATAGATCAGTGAATAGAGCTAATGTACAGTAAGCATTACAACAAAGGCCTGCAGTGTGCGTCAACGGCCTGACGATTGTCTTTACATGTTACTGTGCGATCTAATACTTGTTTAATATTGACCAAGCATCATTTAATTCAAATGTCCACTTAATCTTTAATATTTGGCCATTTATTTACAACAGAAATGCTATAGCCACTGTAATTTAATGAATATGTGGACATCAAAACGTGTAAACTCAGAGTGAGGGCTTAAGCGTTTATTTTGAAACCGCGAGATAATGATGTATTGTGCTGTGTTTGTGTGGATTTATAAATGATTTACCTTACAAATCTGCTGAAATGGCGCACGTTGCGTTCCCAGATGAACGTTATAATAAACCCAAACTCACAACAACATGCAGAGATGGAGTTTGAGATGCTCCACACATGTAAATGATAACAGTTCCAGTGGAACAGCATTTACAGTGAACGGAGCTGCTGTGAGAGGCACGTACGTAACCTACACGCCTATAACTGCATCACATATAATTATTTAATTAAATCGTAGCATTTGTGAATTCACAGTTATGCTTAATTATGATTTTTAAATGGGTTTAATATATCATGAGGCCTTGGAAAACAGTCTAATAATGTGTTTTATGGATTCTCGTCCGTGAAATGCGCCACTTCCGGTATTTTGCCGGTTAGTCGACGCAGGCAAAATGAAGTCGAGGATTTTTAAAAATCGAATAGTCGAATAGAATCGACGAATCGCGACAGCCTTACAATTTACTTTTATAACACGTGGTTAAATAAGGTAAAGTCAACAAAACCAAGACTTCCATCATTTATCTCATTTCTTAGAACCTCCTTTTTAATTTTGTGTGGTTTATTTTTCCACATGAAATTATATAATAATTTATCTAGCAAGAAACACGATGACTTATGGCAATCCATCAAGATAAGAAACTCATGATATACCTTCTGCTGTTGATAATAAAACTCGACCAGAGAGAGACATCCCTTACTAGCCAAAAATTGAACTTCTTTTTAATTACATCTTCATGAACCCTGATTCACACTCATCAATTAAACCACCAAAGCCAAATTGAAGTTGTTTTGCCAGGACTGATGCAAAAATGTTATAATCGTTACTTAGTAATGTGATTGGGCACTAGTTATTGATCAAAAGAGAATATATTTTTAAGATTTTGATCTGTTGTGCTACCTCCTCATGCTACCTCCCATTAAAACAGTAGATAGCACAATTCAACAATGAAAAAATGCTACCAGATTGTGCTACCCAAACCCTAAACGCCCATACCTACCCAAACCCTAAACCTGCCCTTAAAACGATGCAAATATAGTGTTTATTATTATGGGTTCAAGCACGTAGTGCTGAAACCCTATTGGAATTGTAAGTTTTTTTTGTTTTGTTTTTTTATTCTTCTCCATTAAAACTGATCGTACAGCCCAAACCGTAAGGTCTAGAGAGCTGAAACTTGGTCAGATCGTAGTAGTATTGCTCGCTACTCAGATCCAAAGACTCATCCCCAATCGGACTAAAGAATTTCATACATTTTTGGCCCTAGTTCGTACACCGTTTGTTGTAGACTCAAAATGTTTACATCGTTGCAATCCTTGGGTCAACACGAAGAAATATTCACAAATATGTTACAAACCTACTTTTGCGAACTAGTCCTAGGTATTTCGCTCAATCCCGATCAAACCACTGCAGTAATATTCTCTCTAGATCAATAATTATAAAAAAAAAATGTTGAATTTTGTTGTTTAGTTAGATTTAATGGAGTAATTTAGAAAAGGGGCATGGCCAAATACACCCAAAAGCCTATAAAACCTAAATGAAAACTCAAAACTTTACGAACTTTGGTGAAAATATGTGTCACATGACTCTTAACAAGCATGCAAAGTTCATGGAGATCGGACCATAGGTGGTGCTATAACAGTTAAAAAGGCCTCAAAAACACAATATTTCTATAGTAAATGACCTCAAAAAAAAAAAAAAAAGTTAACATATTCACACAAACACTAGATCTTTATATCATATGATATATCTCCTCATTCTGAACAACTTTGCCTCTAGGACCACTGCTATCAATCCAACTGTTCTTTAAATATTTAATGCTATTTAAAAAAACTAATTTTTGTGAACTAGTCCTAGGTTTTTAACTCAAAATCAATAAAACCACTGCAGTACAATTCTCTGGACTCTCTAGACCAACAGTTATCAAAAAAATTTTGAACATTGGCATTTGGACAGTTATAACAGGGTCATTTAAAAATGTGGTCTATATATAGTGTACCTAAGCGCCTATCAATCTTAAAAGAAAACTCCAAATATCACAAAACTATGTAAACTCATGCATTATAAGATTCTAAACAATCATGCAAAATTTGATGGAGATTGGACAGAAATTGACACTTTAATAGCTATGAAGGTTAAAATCAGTACGTCTATGCTGGATTACCTGAAATTGCAAATACAACCACTAGATGGCAGAAAAGGATCCCTCATTGGCTCATTCTGTCACTTATATAGTTCCTTTTAGTTCTTTTCTCAGGTTTTATTAGGTACTGACATTCAGATAGTAAAATCATCATTATTACATTTAAAATCACATTTAGTCAAAGCTTTTCATTTATACAGACATATCAGTTTTGACAATTATGCCAATTATGATTAAATTTAAACCTGAAAAATATTATAAACAGGACACTTCCAGTAAGCATGTTATTTACCTGTAACTTAAGTTATTTCAAATATCTATATCTACAACATAATCTGTGTCTCTGTGTGTGAGCATGCTTAGTATCTATTAAGTCATAGAGTGTGTGTTAAGTAATATAGTTCAACCTTTTCATTACTCTTTGTGTGTGGCATTATATTCTCCATCATGGAACTGTTCTGGTGTCAGCCATACATTTCACGCTGGCTGAGACCCCTGATAGCATAGAAGCCATGAAGGCCTTAAAGTGCTTGAACGCTGCTTGCAGCTATATTTATTATAATTATTATTATTATTTTGATGAATACTATTTTATTTAGGGCTGCACAATATATTGACACAAAAATCGATATTGTATTATGGCTTAATGTCATATTGCGATGTATAATGCATAGTAAAGTAGTGTTTAGCTGCTTTGTTTACAGCGGTAACCAAGGAAACGTTATATCGCCGCTTTTCCAAAGACTATAGAATACCCTTAAAGGGACTTTGGATTTTCCATAAGCCCAGAGAGTGAATTTGCCTTCTCCTTCAGCCCGTCTGCTGCTTTAGTTTCATGCAGTATGTTTTATGCATACGATCTAATTTAAATCAGAAACTGCTCAAGCTACATGTATGTAGCAACTTTTTTAAGATTGTGATTAAAATGCAGTGGTTGTCACTAATTTTAAATGGCTACAAAGAAAATAAACATCTTGCTCATGTACTCATATTTTCATTATTTTTTTGTCTATTGCTTAAATAAATAAATATATATTTTTAAAAAATCATCAATCAGTAGGCCTATCAGAATAGGCACATTTGCGTGTAAAAAAAAAATTGGTAATCGAAATCAGCCATGAAAAATCAAGATTGCTGCAGACATAATTATTAGTTGGGCTATTTTGAATTTTTCAAGGTAAAATGATTTTTCTTCAATACTCATTTTTAATAGTATATATAGTATTTAATAGTACAGTAGTATTATAGCAATATATTTCTTATTGTTTAATATTTTTATTTAAAAATCACAATATTTTTAAATATTTTATAGGGATATTGAATGGGTCAAAAATAGTGGGAATGTGGCCACTGTCAGGGAACGCGTTCAATCAAGGACCATATTCAAGATTTTCTGGAAATTGCATATCTCTCTGATCTCCCGGACTATGCCCTGATTTATTTTTTTCTGTTATGGACTTAATCAACCATTGAAGTTGGTACTAGTCCATGATGGTCCTCAAAGGTTGCTAGTTGCATTTTTGGACTATGATGTGGTTCCTCCTTCACTGTCGGGGTTGTTGAGGAGGATGTTTCCCCAAGCATGTTTTGGGGGAATGTTTGGGGGGCGGGGGGCACCACACACCAAGCTCCGGTGCCCGCGGAGCTTGCCTCACCAAGGTCACCAACATGTCCAGTGATTATAGTCGTAACTCCTGTGTTCTCAGCACTTCCAAGTCCAGTGTCTGTCACACCAGAACCTCGTCCTGTCACGGCTACCAACCCAGAGACTCTCCACAAGATGGCTGCCGTTCCAGAATCTCGTCCCGTCATGGCTGCCGTTCCAGAGTCTCGTCCCGTCATGGCCACCATTCCAGAGTCTCATCCCATCATGGCCGCCGTTTCAGAGTCTCATCCCGTCATGGCCGCCATTCCAGACATTCTTCAAAGGCATCCAACTCTCTGCTAGTCCAGCCACAGCCAAATAGGCAGACTGTGAACTCTGTCTGTCCAGTCACGGCCAAGGAGGCCGTTTATGAACTCTGTGCCTGTCCTGTTTCGGCCACAGAGGCCGTTGATAACCTCTCTCTGCTCTGTATTCCAGTCCAGCCTGATCCGCCGTGGTGGTTCCCTGCTCCATCAGCTCCACCCTGGTGATCATCTGCTCCACCGTGGCGATCTACAGTCCCATCTGTTCAGCTGTGGTGGTCGTCTGCTCCACCGTGGGGGTCTTCGATCCCGTCTGCTCTGCCCTGGTGGTCTTCTGCTCCGTCCTGGCACTCTGCTCTGCTGGCTCCGACCTGGCACCCTGTTCCGCTGGCTTTGCCTCATGCCACATGGACCCGGCCCTCCATCCCTCCCCCTGTTCCGCCTCCGCTCCACCTCCCTCCTGGACTCAATTCTGTTCTAGTTTGGGAGTGTCTGGAAGCCGCTCCTTAAGGGGGGGGACTCTGTCACGATCTCCAGCTGGAGTGCCCATGAACTCACCAGAGGGCACTCCACCCCTGAGTCTCACAGACTACATTTCCTATAATCCTTTGTGGGACTTATCATCTCTGATTGCATTCACCTGTGTCTTGTTACCTCATAAGTCTCACCCTATTTATAGCCTGGTTTTCCATTCATGGCTCAGTATTGTTAGCCTTTAGTGTTCCCTAGTTCCTGCGTTTTCCTTGTTCCTTGCCTTGCCTTGTTTTTTTGACCCTGGACAGTTATCTGGTTTTGTGATCGTTTGCTGCCTGCTCTGACCATTGCTTGTTTATTGGATTACTCTTTTGTCTGCCCTGGATTATACCTGTTTGCTGCTGTTTGACCTTGCCTGTTTTGACCACTCTTTGAATAAAGCCTGCGTTTGGATCCTAAACTCCTTTGTCACGCTTTCCAAGTTACAGGCCTATGAAAATTCACATGGAAATATTTTTTTTTTATTCTGTTCACTTTATGGTAACTGAAAGATGTTTGTTTTGTTTAGTTTTTTTGCGAAAAGTAAGAGTGTGAACACCCAATTTTTAAAGGATTCCCAAATTCCAAACCAACCCTAAAAAAAAAATTATATAACTTTTTTTTTTTTTTTAAAGAAGCAATTTGGTGAAAAGGCATGTATTTTTTCATACCGCAAAAATATTGCAGAAAAACAAAAACCTTTGGATGGTCAGGTTTTTTTTTTTTCATGCAATACTCTTATTTATATTGTGTATATAATTATGTCAAAGCTATGAAGTTTCTGTGTAAATTATCGGTGGTGGAATTGGCTGCGATGCAAGGGACACCAGCTAAAATCTTGCCTATAGAGCACCAAATTGGTTGGGGCTGGCCATGATTTACCAATTTAGATTTCTATACTCACAAACAACACCATATATTTTCATTTTCCTAGTCACATTTACCTCCACCCTCCTTTTTTCGAGATTAAAAAAAAATTTACTTTTTTTTCTCCTATCTCTAGCCACTGCAGTCTTGAACCAATAAAGCCACCCTTTGCTCATTCTTTATATATTTTGTTAAAGGGGTCATATGAGGCTGCTAAAAAGAACATTATTTTGTGTAGTTGGTGTAATGAAATGTGTTTATGCGGTTTAAGGTAAAAAAAAACACATTAATTTTCACTTACTGTA
>NW_015558685.1:121604-122701 GCF_001515605.1 Sinocyclocheilus anshuiensis | reverse complement strand
CCACGGTGAAAGCCGATCCGGCGATCCACAGCGCAAAGTTGTAGTATTTCCTCAGCAACCAGCACGGATCACCTCCAGGCATGACAAAGCAGATATCGTACTCTTTTGGAAGGCCAAACAAAGTAGTTTCGCTTTCACAACGAAGCACACAGCGCATTCACAACATGGTGGCGGCGGCAACAACAATACTACAGCGAGAATAAAAGTTACGCCTTCTTTCTTTGCGTGAACATTTGGGTGGCGTTATGCAAATCTTCCCACATAGTGATGTAGATATGTGGGGGCGTGTTAGAACGAGCCGTTTTAGGTAGGTGTGGCTGACTCTTAACTTTTATAAAGAATATCTCTTTGGATTTGAGACTTTAGTCTTTGCAACTTTACAGATCTTCTTTATGCACCAAGAGCTTGTAACACTCCAAAGAGAAAGGAAAAATTGAAATTGCATCATATGACCCCTTTAAGTTTATTTTGAAGTTCATTCAAAGAGGCCTCGAGCCTCATTTATAAAATGTGCATACGCACAGATTTGATCTTAGAATCCACGGCAACGTTCATATTTATAAGAACAGTCTTTGACGTGGAAAAGTTCTTACCGCCACGTCAGGGTCTGAGCAGGCGTACGCACTTTTCCTTGTGGCAAAGTTGGAGTACTGCAGTTATTTGAACATCTAAGCTGCAATAATAATAAAAGCGGTCTACGTGCAAGCACTGAATTCATCATAAACGAAGATGCAGTGTAAGAGATTAATTGTGCAGTATAGTCAGATTTTTTATCAACGGGAGTTTTTGCGAGATTAAACTGACCTTTTTAGTAGCCTAATGTTGAGAGTTCTTTACTCGCTTTCTGTACACAGTTTATTCCATGTTGTATTTATTTATTTTTATTTTACAAGAGAACTTGCGAAGTCTTGATTTACTACTAATGCGTAAAATAGAAAAAAAATGCATAAACGCATCTCCGACTGTTTTGTCTGTGTAGCCTATTAGAATAGGCCTATGTCGTGCAATAACGGTTTTAATAGATTCTATTCAATAACATGGTTAACTGTTTTTATTTATATCATCTGCTGCTTTGCTTCTGTGAAAATTTTTTTTTT
>NW_015558685.1:120621-121267 GCF_001515605.1 Sinocyclocheilus anshuiensis | reverse complement strand
TATATTTGTATAAAATACACTATATATTTTTGTGTCAGTACATTAATGGCACATTTGAGCAGCATTAGTAAACTGTGTAAATATAAAGAAATGCCAAATCACATGCAGGTTTTTTCAGACCGGAGACCATAATCGTGTAATAATTAATTTTATTATGATATGAAACGTCCACTTTTTATTTCAATAATGTTTTCTAAAATTTTGCAGGAATTTCGTGATACTAAACTTTTTATTAGTTGTCATAGAAAGTGATTTTAAAAGTAGGATGGCTCACTTTTTATAAGATGACTGAAAATTTTATTTGAATTCGTAGTTTATTCTTACTTTTGGAAACCTAATTGTTTTATTATTACTATTATTATTATTATTATTATTTCTGGAAACCTAATTGTTTTATAACAACTTTACAGATCTTCTTTATGCACCAAGAGCTTGTAACACTCCAAAGACTATTGTTATTATTATTATTATTTCTGTTGTTTCTAGAAGTAGTAATTTTGATAATAGTCAATAGAAAAAATATAACCACACACATTGATTGTCCACAGAATAATTACACATTGTTAAGTAAAAAGCGTCCCCGCACGAACCTCTACCTCCGCCAGCAGGACCTCAATTTCAGACTCAGTAAAGTTTTTTTTTCTTT
>NW_015558685.1:118674-120208 GCF_001515605.1 Sinocyclocheilus anshuiensis | reverse complement strand
GCTGAAGCAGGAGGGCAGGACGCTCGAGGACCATACCAGACCGTTCCTGATGGTTGCTAACGTCACCAGCTATCCGGACGACGCGCTCTGCGCTTTCTATGAGGCAAGTCTGAACGCCGAGTGCAGAGCGCGGTCATCCGAAGATGGTGCTCGGGAGGAATTTGCCGCCTTCGTGGAGTGGACTCTGGCGAGAAACGGGTCGCCACTCACCGTCGGCCCCATGGATGATCTCGCCGGAGCCACTTTGGACCCAGAGCCCAGCCCACCATCTCCCCGTGGTACGGAGCATCAGCCATTTAGGACGGTTTATACGCAACATTTTATAAATGAGGCCCCTGACCTTCAATTTTGAAAGTTCCTTTCTCTATTAATTTCCCCTGGAATCTTTAAGTCTGGCCTTGTGTAATAGCTAATTGTTTACTATAGGTCCTAACAGCACATCCTATTTAAAATTTTAAATGCCCCCCCTAAGAGATCCAGTGATTGTGTGTAAGTTTTCCTATAATAGATTTCAAGTCTTTTTTTCAAGCAGCAAATTATTGAACTTTGGATATCCTCTACTAATTCTATGATCCTTACGCCCAGATAATGCAACGTTAAGGCTAATAATTTTATGGTCAGTTAGCACAGCAGGCAATTTAGATGTATCTAAAATAAAAGTCAAATCTAGACTGTAATTCAAACGTAAAAAAACATTGGATTCATGGTTTGCTCTAGGAGGGCATCTCCTATGGTCCATGGAACCATTCTTAACCAAATTAAAGTCACCACCAATGATTCATTAGTGTTAATTTTCATGGCAGAGTTGACACATTTTTCAATTTCATCTAATAACAAGGTGTTTGCATCCTGTGCGTCACCGTCCTGAATGAGACCGATAAGTGTGGTGTCATCTGCAAACTTTAGGAGCCTGACAGAGGGGTCCTTTGAAGTGCAGTCGTTCGTGTAGAGGGAGAAGAGCAGTGGGGAGAGAGCACAACACTGAGAAGCTCCAGTGCTGATTATACGGGTGCTGGATGTGAATTTTCCCAGCCTCACTAGCTGCTGCCTGTCTGTCAGGAAGCTGGTGACGGAGAGCTGAGTTAATTTGGCCATGAGGAGGTTTGGGATGATAGTGTTAAAAGCCGAGATGAAGTCCACAAACAGGATCCTCACATAAGTCCCTGGTCTGTCTAGATCACCCCTGATCTAGACAGACCAGGGACTTATGTGAGGATCCTGTTTGTGGACTTCATCTCGGCTTTTAACACCCCTGCCCAACCCTGCTCCTGGCGATCGACTGTCCTGCAAAGTTTAGCTCCAACTCTAATCAAAGACACCTGCCTTTAATTTTTAAGTGATCCTGAAGACCCTAATTAGTTGCTTCAGGTGTGTTTGATTAGGGTTGGAGCTGAACTTTGCAGGACAGTCGATTGCCAGGAGCAGGGTTGGGCACCCCTGTGTTACACTATGAAACCAGAACAATTTTATGTTTCCATGATTTTGTTCATTCTTTCTGTTTGAATTTGTTTAGCGCGGTTTCAACATTCTTAAT
>NW_015558685.1:109192-118602 GCF_001515605.1 Sinocyclocheilus anshuiensis | reverse complement strand
ATTTCTTTGGGATGGGGATGATGGTGGAGCGTTTGAAGCATGAAGGGACTTCGCACGGCTACAGTGATCTGTTGAAGATCTGTGTGAAGATGGGGGCCAGCTGGACAGCACAGGATTTAAGACAGTTTGGTGTAACACAATCTGGGCCTGGTGCTTTTTTCCTCTTCTGCTTCCGGAAGATCTGGCACACATCATCTTCGCTGATCTGAAGTGCAGGTTGCAGGAGGTGTTAATGGTTGTGTGGAGTGTTTTTGTGGTGTGGTGTGTTTTTTCAAACCTGCAGTAAAACTCATTCAGATCGTCTGCCAGTTGTTGGTTCTCCACAGTGCTGGGGGATGGTGTCTTGTAGTTGGTGATGTCTTTCAGACCTTTCCACACTGATGCAGAGTCACTGGAAGAGAACTGAATCCTTAGCTTTTCAGAATAATTCCTTTTTGCCACTCTGATATCCTTTTCCAGTGTGTATTTGGCCTGTTTATACAAGACTTGGTCCCCCTTCCTGTAAGCATCTTCTTTGGCCTGACGGAGCTGTCTGAGTTTTGCAGTGAACCATGGTTTATCGTTGTTGTAGGTTCAATGAGTCCTGGTAGGAATGCACATATCTTCACAAAAACTGATATAAGATGTTACGGTCTCTGTGAGCTCGTCCAGATCGTTTGCAGCAGCTTCAAAAACACTCCAATCAGTGAGGTCGAAACAGTCTTGTAAAACCCGCTCTGTTTCATTAGTCCATCTCTTTACAGTCCTTAATACAGGTTTAGCTTATTTCAGTTTCTGCCTGTAGGCCGGTATAAGATGAACCAAACAGTGATCAGAGAGCCCCAAAGCTGCCCGTGGGACAGAGTGATATGCATCCTTTATTGATGTGTAACAGTGATCCAATATATTACTGTCTCTGGGTGGGACATGTAACATGCTTTCTGTATTTTGGCAGTTCACAGGAGAGATTTGCTTTATTAAATTCCCGAGAATGATTAAAACCGAGTCCGGGTGTTGTTGTTCTGTCTCTGTGATTTGATTAGCGAGTTTCTGTAAAGCCAGGCTCACGTGCGCTTGCAGAAGAATGTAAACACTCACAAGAATGAATGAGCAAAACTCCCGTGGCGAGTAGAAAGGCTTACAGTTAATGAAGAGCGCTTCTAGATCGGGATAGCACATCTTTTTTAACACAGTTACATCTGTACACCACCTTTCATTGATGTAAAAGCATCTTCTGGCGCCACGCGATTTCCCCGTTGATTCTGCGTTGCGGTCCACTCTGAACAGCTGAAAGCTCGGCAGATGTAGCGCACTGTCCGGAATGGCGTTATTCAGCCAGGTTTTCCGTGAAACAGCAGAATGTGAAAAATCCTTATTTATCGGGGAGAGCAGGAGTTTGTCCATTTTGTTGGGTAGAGGGCGGAGGTTTGCCAGATGGATGCTATGCAATGGCGTTCGAAATCCGCGCTGTCTGAGCTTCACGAGCGTGCCGGCTCGCTTCCCCCGTCTGTGCGTCCTGAACCGTTTGATCAGCGCCGCTGCTCCGCTAACTACAATGTCCAGCAAAACATCAGAATAGTCGAAAACCGGTGAAATATTGGGTGGTGTGTACTGCTGAACGTCCAGCAATTCGTCTCTGGTGAAACTGATTGCAGGGATATAACTAAAGACAGAACAAACTAACAAAAACATAAAAACAACTGTGGAGCACGCCACGGAGGCAGCCATAAGCGGCGCCATCTTGGATTTGAGTCAATCAGTCATATTATCCAGTGACCTTTAGAGTCCCCCTGACTCCACAAACATTTTCCATTATGACAAAATTGCAATCTCACCTCCCCACTTGTTTTTCCAAACATTCAAGTCCTCAGGGCATGAATGCTTTTCTTTTGATCAAGTTCCAAACCTCTGTCATTAATAGAACATAATTTTAAGACAATCAAATGTCAAACAAACAAGAACAAATAAAAAGAATACTATAAAAAGAAAAAAAAGACCTGCTTTTCTCCTTCTTTATTAAAAAATAATCTAGGCAAAACAGCCATATACTAATTGTTGTCATGATTGCACCGGTGTAAAGGAGATGCATGAAACGGAATTCACAGAAGATACATTTAATTCAGTAAAGGCATCTTTACACAGCAAAACCGACACAAAAACCTAAGTCTGCATCATAGAATCACGAAAATGTGCATTTACTCAGACTGTTTAATTTAGTTCTGAAGCAGCATAAATGTGTTTATACGGTAATATAAATAAAATTGTGGGAAACATAACTTTTGAAATTTTTTTTTTAACAAAAATAAAAGTAAATAAAAATTTAAGTTTAAATTGGAAAATAAACAAATAAATAAAATCATATAAAACACTAGTTAACAGTTAACTGGCAACAATTTTGACTGGTTAATATAGGCTTCTATGAACATTCTGCACATTTCAGTCAATTTTTTTGACAACACAGGAATAAGTCTGTCAATCATAGTTGTCAAAGCAGACGATGATGATATAGTAATATAAATAAAATAGTGGGAAACATAACCTTTGAAAAAAACATTTTAACAAAAATAAAAGTAAATAATTTAAGTTTAAATAGGAAAATAAATAAATAAAATCAAATAAAACTAGTTAACAGTTAACTGGCAACAATTTTGACTGGTTAATATAGGCTTCTATGAACATTCTGCACGTTTCAGTCAATTTTTTGGACAACACACAGGAATAAGTCTGTCAATCATAGTTGTCAAAGCAGACGATGATGAAGATTAAGTAAAAAAGTATTTAATGACACACTCAGAAGGTAAATCTAACAACGACAGATGCATTACCTGATGCATTAAAGGGGTCATTTGATGCGATATCAATTTTTTCTTTCTCTTTGGAGTGTTACAAGGTCTTGGTGCATAAAGAAGATCTGTAAAGTTGCAAAGACTAAAGTCTCAAATCCAAAGAGTTATTCTTTATAAAAGTTAAGAGTCAACCATGCCTACCTAAAATGGCTCATTCTAACACGCCCCCACATATCTACGTCACGATGTGGGAAGATTTGCATAATGCTGCCCAAATGTTCATGCAAAGAAAGAAGGCGTAACTTTGATTCTCGCTGTAGTATTGTTGCTGCCGCCACTGCCATGTTGTGGAGAACGCAACGCAACGCGTAAAAAGACAGTATAAGTCATTATAATCAGTAATTATGTCCCCACTGGATGCAACAAATGCCTCGTTTATAATGGGTTTTACTGGTTTTGTCTCGTCGCGCCGGGACATGGCATCACAGTATGGTAAGAGGCGTAAAATTTCAGTCACACGCTTGAGGTATTCAATCACAATGCACTGGATAGCTGGCCAATCAGCGCACACCTCGCTTTTCAGACTGATGAGCTTTGTAGAAATCGACACGTTTCAGAAAGGTGGGGCATAGAGGAGAAACAATAATGTACAGTATGTGGAAAATAATGTGTTTTTTGAACCTTAAACCGCATAAACACATTTCATTACACCAAATACACAAAATAATGTTATTTTTAGCAACGTCATATGACCCCTTTAACGAGAACAGACTAATGAACACTGAAAAGACTGCAACTTAAATACCGGAAAAATTCGGGAAATAATGATAAACACCTGTCAGAGTAAACGAATCACCATGACAACTGACTGACAAGTGTGCAGGAAAACTGAACAAAGGAGAACAGGAACTAAAGAATACAAACTAAGACTCCATGAAAATGAAAATAAAAGACAAGATAATTAAAGTCCATGACATTATGCCCCCTCCCAAAAGGCATGACCTCGTGCCATGACAAGGGAGATGAGGGTAAGGGTGGGGGATTTGGAGAAAGATGAGGAGTTGGCAAAGGGCTGGTGAAAAGGAGCAGGAGAAGGGCTGATGTGAACAGGCAGAGAACCCAAGGAGGAGCAGATGGTGGGAGTATCCAACGGGACTTTGACGGGAGGAGTGGCCAGATGACACAGACCCAGAGCACAGTTAGGGCGATAGCCCACGGCGGAGTTGATGGAGGGAGAAGCCAAGGTGTAGATGTGGCCGATGACATCTGCTGGACGACCGACGGAGACAGAGCCAATATTAGATGATCCCAGGGCGATGACAAAGAGCTGATGGAACAGAGCAACACCGCTGGCACTGGAGACTTAGGCGGAGCCATGGTGACGAGCATCCAAGGTGTAACCTGAGTGCCCGAGGACTGAGGTGGAGCCAGTGTGACTGAGGACTGAGGCGGAGCCAGAGGGAAGGACAAGCCCGCTGAAGCCAAAGGGGTGGAGAGACGGAGCGTAGCCGAGGGTGAGAAGAGCCAAGGGCGGAACCGACAGGTTGATGGGCCAAGGTGGCGCAAAAGGATCAGAGGCGGATTAGCCAGTCCTCCCCAGTATCTATCTCCACCAAAATTCCCTCTGGGACAGCTGTTGCCGGCTTACACCCCTGGTCAGACTCATATTGGGACTTTGGCTCCGGGGCGTACAGTATGTGGGCGCTGTTGTCACAGGCTTCGTGCTCGCAGTGGACAGAAGCTCTCCGTCTTTGGGGGGCTCTGATGTATTCATCTCCATGGTGAGGTGTGTTGTTGGGCTGTGCTCTGGGTCTGGCTGCGCGGTGTCTGTGAGGTGTGGCTGGACGAGGAAGAGTGATTGCCATGGGGAATGATGAAGCAGAGATCTTTTATCTATTATGAACAATATAAACGTCAAGCTAAAACAAATTTATTTAAAGAGATAGCTGTTGGGCTCATTTACCTCTTTCTTTCAGCAGGAATCCAAATGTTTCCATATTTGTAATGAAACATTTAGTTAAACTATATACAGGTGCATCTCAATAAATTAGAATGTCGTGGAAAAGTTCATTTATTTCAGTAATTCAACTCAAATCGTGAAACTCGTGTATTAAATAAATTCAATGCACACAGACTGAAGTAGTTTAAGTCTTTGGTTCTTTTAATTGTGATGATTGTGGCTCACATTTAACAAAAACCCACCAATTCACTATCTCAACAAATTAGAATATGGTGACATGCCAATGAGCTAATTAACTCAAAACACCTGCAAAGGGTTCCTGAGCTTTCAAAATGGTCTCTCAGTTTGGTTCACTAGGCTTGTATTGTCAAGAGGAAAATGAGAAACAAGAGACCAAAAAATGAGTCTCCACTGTCCACTGACAGGCCACTGTCAAAGAAACCTGGGCTTCCATACCACCTCAGCAGTGCCACAAACTGATCACCTCCATGCCACGCCGAATTGAGGCAGTAATTAAAGCAAAAGGAGCCCCTACCAAGTATTGAGTACATGTACAGTAAATTAACATACTTTCCAGAAGGCCAACAATTCACTAAAAATGTTTTTTTTATTGGTCTTATGAAGTATTCTAATTTGTTGAGATAGTGAATTGGTGAGTTTTTGTTAAATGTGAGCCAAAATCATCAGAATTAAAAGAACCAAAGACTTAAACTACTTCAGTCTGTGTGCATTGAATTTATTTAATACACAAGTTTCACAATTTGAGTTGAATTACTGAAATAAATGAACTTTTCCACGACATTCTAATTTATTGAGATGCACCTGTATTATGTGAACAAGGCTTTTTACTTCTGTATGCTTTGAGTAAACGCATGTGGCGCAGGCGCGATCCTTTGAACTTTTTCCCTTATAGCCTAATAGCTGAAAAAAACTCTGACATTTATGGTCATACAGGTGATAGTAAGACATCATTCGATACTGTAGAGGGTTTACTTTCATTTGTTCCAAGCCAAACAAGGTCGCTGGATGAGGTGGAAAGGTATAGAACGGCGTAAAATCACTTGGAGTGAGCTGTGGAGCATGGAAACCAACAGGCTAAGTTTTATCGTGAAAGCCACATATGATGTGCTACTCTCTCCAACAAACTTGCAGGTATGGTGTGGACAAGACCCAGCCTGCCACCTGTGTGCAGCCCCGGCAAACCTCAGACATATCCTGGTGGGTTGTAAGACCAGCCTGACACAGGGAAGGTACACATGGTGCCACAATCAAGTACTGAAGTGCTTGGCGGCAGCAATAGAGACCAAGAGAGTGTCAACAAACGCCATCCCCCAAAATACCAATAATACCTTACCAAAAAAAGACAGTGCTTTGTTAGGGAAGGGGAGAAAAAGTGGCTAAGTGCCTGTCCACTGACACAGGCCAGCTGAAAATAGCCAGGGACTGGGAAATGCGAGTCGACTTAATCCACAGACTCACTTTCCCATTAGAAATTGCAGTCACCAATCTGCGCCCAGACCTGGTTCTCTGGTCCAACTTCAGTAGGATCGTCATAATAGTCGAACTGACAGTCCCTTGGGAAGAGGCCATTAATGAGGCCTTTACATGGAAGAAGCTGCGATATGCCAACTTGGCAGCCGAGGCAGAGGAGCGGGGCTGGACAGTGAAAGTATACCCGTTGGAAGTGGGCTGCAGGGGCTTTTTGGCTAGTTCCACTATAAGGCTGCTGAAGGGGTTGGGCTTCAGAGGACAGGTCCAGCGGAGGATAGTCAGGCCACGATCTGTACTGTAGAGGGTTTACTTTCATTTGTGTACACTCACAATAACAACAAAATATTGTGATTTTGTAAAATAAAGAAAACAAACAGGATGCACTTTCAGCTCTCTTGTGAAACGAGTGAAAAAAATTAACCGAAACTCAGCGTAGGCCTATAGGCTCCTTTCTTTTGTTTTGATGATCTGTTATTTAAGTGAAATATATATTTTTGTGTAAGTCTATTTATTTTATTCCTTTTGTGTATATAATTTTATTCTCTTTTTCTCCGTTCACATGAAGTACTGCAGGTGCGTGATGCAACGATGTGTGAAGCCTCATGTTCCATTTCCGATTTCCATTTCCATTTAATTATTTAGCAGAGGCTTTTATCCAAAGCGACTAACACATGAGGACAATATCCCTTTCGATTCAGTCTATCTGCATTGTGTTTTTAAGGCAAGACTAGGATCCTCTCATAATTACTCCCCCTGTGCAGAGCCAATCGAATCATCTGATGGCCACGAGACGTATATCTTCTGTCCCCACTGCAGCTCCGTGTGGCCATCGCTCTGAGTGACAAACTCACCCTGCCACGCTCTTCCTCTGCTGCCTCTTTCGAGCTGAGGAGGAAGGTGCCGCGAGCCCCTGATGAAGATCTGTCAGGGTCTCCGGCACCCCACGGACCTGGCCCTCAGAGCAACTAAAGGGACAGCCTGGGCTATCGGCCACAGCAATAGCATGGGCAATTTGGTGGTATTGGATCACCACCTTGGCTCACTTTGACTGATCTAAAGAGATCTGAGAAAATGGCTTTCCTGGATGCACCCATGAATCCTTCCTGTCTTTTTGGTGTGGCAGTGGAAACATTCAAGGAGTTCTTCGCTGAGGCACAAAAGCAAAGACCATAAGTCATTTCTTGCCAAAACTGTGTGTGTTCACTATGCCCCACTGCCTGTTGTGGGATGTGAGAACAATTGTCATGTTTATGTTTTGACTGTTCCATAAAACTTACCTCGACATCAGAACAATTCTCCTCCCTCTCTCATTCATTCTCACGCTCATGTGGTATCAAACTCCTTGCTTCCCAGCAGCGAGTTGCCTCTCATGGCATGCAGCCCACCTCGCCTGTTGTCACAATAAGTGTGGCAAGCACTGCCAGGGGTATCAAAGTGGGTTATGAAAACAACAAAGAACAACAACATGCTTCAGTTATTTCATAGGATGCCCCATTTCAACTGCGTGTTATTGTCCACTGTATGGGAGCAGAATGCCTCAGTTCTGCAAAAGGAAATACACAGCCATCTTGGCAAAAACGCTGTAGAGAGGGTGCCCATCGCAGATCGTGATAGCGGCTTCTATAGTAGTTATTTATTGATACCAAAGAAAGACAGCAGGTTTCTCTCTGTGGATTAAAAGGATGATTATTTTCACATTCAGGTGGTCCCTCGTCACAGGTGCTTGCTGAGATTTGCATTTGAGGGGATAGCACGGTCCTAACCTTCGGGTTATCACTGGCCCCGTGTACGTTCACAAAATGCTTGGACGTTCACAGAATGTTTTCAGAGGATGCTCGGACTGATGGCTACCGCCTCAGCAGTGTGCAGATTAGGGCGACCCTCTGACCTGGCACTGTAACAGTGGGCCTCCCGCATCTCTTCACTTTACAGAGGTTGAAACCGGCTTCATCCACATAAATGAATTTGTTATGTGCTCCTTCAGCTTCAAGCTCCATTATTCTCTAAGACAGTGATTCTCAAACTTTTTACAGCAGCATACCCCCTGGGGCATTTAACATTCTTCTGCGTACCCCCTCTCTTCCACTTAGACCGCAGTCACACCTTTTCTATTAAAGGACAATATTTGCCCCCTTAAACTGATTTACAGGTGCATTTTTTACCTTTATATAGGCAAATGTTTTCTATCCTTATTAATTGTGTCATGTTTTATGTCATATTCTTAACATAATAAATAGACAAAATTGACCACTGAATTTTTTATGAAATTGTATTTCCCTTCAACATTTATAAACGTAGCTACACTAATTAGGACATCACTAACAGCAGGGGCGATTCTAGGATTTTTTTAATGGGGTGGCACAGGGGGGACCAAGAACCAGCCAGGGGGGGCCCATGGGAAAAGTCATGTGCCCCAACACATGAGGGATCACATAAAAATGGCACTGCACAAGTGCCTGGACAACTCATCTCTCTTTTTATAAATAAAAACCACTGAACAAACAATACTTGTTCTCAACTTCTTTCTTCTTTTATTGTCGGGTTTTTTTCCCCCAAAAAAAAAAAAAAAACAGAGAGTCTTGATCATAGATATGTATGTGTCTTATCAGGGGTGATTCTAGGATTTTTTTAATGGGGTGGCACAGGGGGGACCAAGAACCAGCCAGGGGGGGCCCATGGGAAAAGTCATGTGCCCCAACACATGAGGGATCACATAAAAATGGCACTGCACAAGTGCCTGGACAACTCATCTCTCTTTTTATAAATAAAAACCACTGAACAAACAATACTTGTTCTCAACTTCTTTCTTCTTTTATTGTCCAAACAGACGGTGTGTGTGTGTGTGTGTGTTTGTGTCTAGTGAACTTTTTGTAAAGATTGCTGACTTTCACCTGTTGCTGCAGATAGATGGCAGGTAGTCCTCACTGGCCCTCTCTGGCTGGCTCTGACCTGTGCTGCCAGGGTCAAGGCTGCTAAGGCTAGCGTGAGGGGAAGCCCCGGCTTAGCGTGCGCTGAGGCCGGACTAGAGTGAGCTGAGGCGGCGGGGTCGAGAACGGCACACCCGGCAGATCCGGCGAATGAGCGGCAACCACATGTGACGGACCCCGGGCTGGATTTTGCTTCGTCCACGGTGAAAGTTGATGTATTCCCTCAGCGACCAGCACAGATCAGCTCTAGGCATGACGAAGCAGATA
>NW_015558685.1:107925-109182 GCF_001515605.1 Sinocyclocheilus anshuiensis | reverse complement strand
AGTCTTGATCATAGATATGTATGTGTCTTATCAGGGGCGATTCTAGGATTTTTTTAATGGGGTGGCACAGGGGGGACCAAGAAACAGTCAGGGGGTGGCCCATGGGAAAAGTCATGTGCCCCAACACAAGTGGGATGACATAAAAATGGCACTGCACAAGTGCCTGGACAACTCATCTCTCTTTTTATAAATAAAAACCACTGAACAAACAATACTTGTTCTCAACTTCTTTCTTCTTTTATTGTCCAAACAGACGGTGTGTGTGTGTGTGTGTGTTTGTGTCTAGTGAACTTTTTGTAAAGATTGCTGACTTTCACCTGTTGCTGCAGATAGATGGCAGGTAGTCCTCACTGGCCCTCTCTGGCTGGCTCTGACCTGTGCTGCCAGGGTCAAGGCTGCTAATTTGCTGGCCAACTTGGCCCTGCCTGGTGGATTGGCTCTGACATGCACTGCACTGTACTGCATCTACCTGTCTTTGTCATGGTTTCTTCTTGAAGAAACCTTGAATGTACGTATTGCTGCTGTTGTCCCTTTTTCATTTTTTTTAACACAAAATTTTAAAACAAATTCATAAAACTTAATCATCAATATTACACAAAAAGTATATTTAATAGCCATATTCTCATCTGATTAAAGACAAAATCATTTAAATGTGAAGCTGTTCCCAAAAAGTTTAATAAATAATTTGACATTGCAAATGAAAATAAAATATAAGACTACCAAGCAGCATCCTTCATATCT
Source organism: Sinocyclocheilus anshuiensis (assembly GCF_001515605.1). Lineage (NCBI taxonomy): Eukaryota > Metazoa > Chordata > Actinopteri > Cypriniformes > Cyprinidae > Sinocyclocheilus > Sinocyclocheilus anshuiensis. Next base: position 108,441 of record NW_015558685.1, on the reverse strand, counting down.
CCAAAAAGTCTTTAGTTTTATCATATTTATAAAAGAAAAATACAGCTTTACAATTCTCTCTGGAAAAAGCTGAGCTCCTGGAGACGCGCCGTGGGCGGAGCTAAAGAGTGACGAGCCCTTGGGCGCCGAATGCCAACAAAACAGACATTTGATGCCATTTCACTTATGCCGAGTTCACACTGCACGATTTTAGCCCGATTTTCCCCTCACCAACAGGTTTTGCTAAATCGCCGACAAATGCCCGAAATCTACCACGCAAAAACGTTTGTTTATTTAATACAAACAGGTGTTTGCTATTCTAGCCTACATCTTAAAATTCCAAGTGTCAGAACGCTAACATTATTAAAACCCCACATTTTAGCGTTTACCATGTTACTGCATACTGTTTGGGAAAGTGATTTTGCCTTTCATCTTTGAAACAACTGCAAGAAATGTAACCTAACGATTTCTATTTTAATCGGTGCTGGTGCATCGCGGCTGAATAACACAAATAAGCACAAACTCTAAGGCTATATA
>NW_015558685.1:102141-107654 GCF_001515605.1 Sinocyclocheilus anshuiensis | reverse complement strand
TTAGCCCGATTTTTCACTCGCCGACAGGTTTTGCGAAATCGCCGACAAATGCCCGACATCGGAGGCAAATCGGTGCTCGTTCACGCGAGTGACAATCACGCAGTGTGAATTATCAAAGACGCGATCTGGTGGAATCGCCGACACGTCGCCGACGGCCGTAAAATATTTGGCATGCTAAATATCTGGAGCTGTCGGCGATTCACAATCACGCTGTGTGCAATGATTTCTGACTGAAAACTACATCGGCGATGACCTACAGCCAATGAGAGACCAAGATACAGGGCAGAGGGAAGTTCAGGGAGGAGTTATAGACCAGAATATCAGTATTTTAATAGATATATGAACAATTATATCATACAGAAACAAGCACAAACATTTGCTTGACCAGCCACAACATCAGCATAACAGTAACTGCCAAATTATTTACCTCCAACTCTCTTTGCAGAACACCCAATCCCTGTTCCCTGCATCTCCCTCCTGCATAATCTGTTTTTCTTTTTCTCCTTGTAGCTGGAAATCAGTTCACAGACAATTTGAGGGCTATATATATATATTTTTTAAATAATTCCAGTCTTGCTCGAAAACTCCGGTCTGACGCATTCGGGTTCTCGCGTTATTTCCTTATCACTTCTCGCGTGTGTTTTGTTGTGAAACGTAGTTTGCGGACCAGACAGAGCTGTGAAGTCATGCAGTGTGTAACCTCCTGTCCCCGATCCATCTGCAATGTGAACACAACAGCAACTGAATGCTACCCCAGATAGTCACGCAGTGTGAAAACAACGGCGATCCGACGAGTTTGAAAATCATGCAGTGTGAAAACGGCATTACCGTCTGCAGTTCTGAATCATGACCGGGATCTTTTATAGCTCGACCGCTCCATCCTTCAGTATCAAACGATATGCAAATCCAGCGTCGAACTGGGCCTTGTTTATAAAACGTTCGTCAACAAACACACTTGTGAAACTCCGTTGCTGCTCCAGAAAAACAAACTGTATCCACTGTTTACATAATGCTGGGTTCTTTAGGAAGGTGAACAATGTTATCTTTCCCTTACAACCAAAAACACACTTCTTTGGATTGGAGACATTCTTCCCGAGCAAGTCCCGTGCAGCACTGCAGCTGGATGAAGCGCATTGATGGGCGCGATCTTGCTCTTGCTCTGGCTGATGCGTGCACGGTGCGTTTTTCCGGGAGAAATGCCCATATAAGGAGCTCCACCCTCATTTATGTCATTAAGAGCCACGATCGAAAAAAACTCTCCGAAAATTGTACGAACCTGGAAGTAAGATTTTTGGCACAGAAATACTCTGTCATACATACAAATTGTTTTTTTGAAACTTTGTCCATGCTTAGCATGAGAATCCAACTCTTTAACAGTGTAAACAACTCTGAATGCATGAAACAGCATTGTACCCCCCCTTTAATGGAGCAACAGATTTTCTGTGAAAATAAATCATTCAAGTTGTTTATTTTGTTTTAAAATCTTATAAATGTATGAGGTGGCAAGAGGGGCCTTTTACCCCACACACGGGGTAAAAGGCTCACCAGCATGGGGTAAAAGGCCCACGGTATTGATACAAATACTTAAGCTAAAATAATGTTTTTTTTTTTAATAATGTCTAAGTTAATAATTGTTCACAACAATCACTTTAGCAACGTTTGTACTATTTTCTGCTTATTTTGAAAAATAAAAGAATGATTTTTTTCAACAAATATACTGTCATTAAAATATGTTAATATAAAAAAATATATTTTAAAATACAGAAACAAAATAGTTTTAAAGATTCTGAAAGTATTGAAGGAGATCCAATAATAATTGAATATATATTTACAGTTGTAACAACAAATGATATTTTATTATATTATATGATTAATATCATGTTTTAAATATGATGGTTTCATTCTAAAAATGGTGATTATTATCTCTAATATGGACACCCAACATAATATATGATATTTACCATCTGAATCCATGTCATGCCAACAAATGGAAAAGTCAGCCATCTATTAATTATCATATTAATTACTGTGCGCCTTTAGCCTAGGGGCGCTTTTTACCCCAAATACCCTACTTTTACATATTCTTTCGTTATTTAAAAACGGTTGCTTTAATTATCTTAAACAAAACTGAAAGTCATAAAGAAGACCTTTGTCTCAAAATATATGCATTATTTTTTAGCGATTCTCATTTGCTACTTAAATCTACAACGTTTTAAAAAACATCAAATATTATATCAAGTAACCACAGAATCAACTTTGCTCTGCTGCGCGCGATCGCGTCAAAGATCAGACAAAAATACACGTGCATCTTGAAAAGCGGATGTTTTGGAAAGTGCTACGCCACGTTTTTGTGCCATCTAGTGGTTTAGATGAAAATAATATCAAAGGCGCCTTTTACCCCGGGGCGCCTTTAGTCCAGTTGTACCCTATATGTATATATATAGGGTACAACTGGGCTAAAGGCCCACCTTTAAAAAAATTGCTGTTCACTGCGCCTAAAATTTAATTTAATACCAATGAACAGAGACGTGGTCTGCAGCCTGCGAAATCGCGCTTCTCCTGTTTGAGCTGTGTAATTGATAGCACTCTAATCCAATGGCTTTGATCATTGTGAAATTGACAGCACTCTAATCCAATAACGTCGTTAATATATGGCAAATGATTGGCAGTGAACCAGACACTAGGTGTGTTCTACTTCAAGCGGCGCTGCCGATTAGCGTTTGACATCAGCGGCAGCGCGTGAGATTAAATGTACCCGAATTGCTCCCGTACCGCAGATGTTATACTCTGATCAGTCTGTGCTGTTGGTGCCACCCCGTGCCACCCCTTTAGACACGCCTCTGCTATCAGGTTAAATAAATATATAATGAATGTATAGGCTAATATAGTGCAAATATTTAGCTTTTCTCCAGAATTTTTTTTTTAGAAGTAACAAGCTGTGGACACTGAATGGCTTGCCTGAGATAATGCTGCTTCCTGACATGTTGTTTACAAGTCAAGATGTTTTATTGGCATTTTTCCGCGGTTGCAAAACTGACCAAGTACTCGTATCGCTGCAGCCCTGAGACCTCCAAGTTAAGATTTATGCCGCAAGTAGATTGGGAGACCTCCAAGTGGGAGGGACTTATGCCGCGAGCATGCGCACATCAATATAGCGTAATTCTTCTGATACTGTACAACAATGACTATTTTTGCATTATTGTAAGGGGTAGGTTTAGGGTTGGGTTAGGTGTTGACGTTAATAAAACACAAGCTGCAACTCTGTGTCATGTACAAGACATTAAATAAATCAATCAAAAGCCCCAGGAGGTTTGTACAGCCTATTTGGAGCTCAAATCCCACCCATTTGGAGCTGGCTCCGACCTCCGTTTATACCTAACTCAAACTGACTGAGAGATTACGTCGGACATGAGATTCATTCGTGTTTATTTCGCATTATAACTATAGAAAAGAGAAAGTGATGCGCATTTACTCAGCGCAGATGTTCTCTTGAACTCTTCCACTCAATAATTTAATACCAATGAACAGAGACGTGGTCTGCAGCCTGCGAAATCGCGCTTCTCCTGTTTGAGCTGTGTAATTGATAGCACTCTAATCCAATGGCTTTGATCATTGTGAAATTGACAGCACTCTAATCCAATAACGTCGTTAATATATGGCAAATGATTGGCAGTGAACCAGACACTAGGTGTGTTCTACTTCAAGCGGCGCTGCCGATTAGCGTTTGACATCAGCGGCAGCGCGTGAGATTAAATGTACCCGAATTGCTCCCGTACCGCAGATGTTATACTCTGATCAGTCTGTGCTGTTGGTGCCACCCCGTGCCACCCCTTTAGACACGCCTCTGCTATCAGGTTAAATAAATATATAATGAATGTATAGGCTAATATAGTGCAAATATTTAGCTTTTCTCCAGAATTTTTTTTTTAGAAGTAACAAGCTGTGGACACTGAATGGCTTGCCTGAGATAATGCTGCTTCCTGACATGTTGTTTACAAGTCAAGATGTTTTATTGGCATTTTTCCGCGGTTGCAAAACTGACCAAGTACTCGTATCGCTGCAGCCCTGAGACCTCCAAGTTAAGATTTATGCCGCAAGTAGATTGGGAGACCTCCAAGTGGGAGGGACTTATGCCGCGAGCATGCGCACATCAATATAGCGTAATTTTTCTCACACTATACAACAATTACTATTTTTGCATTATTGTAAGGGGTAGGTTTAGGGTTGGGTTAGGTGTTGACGTTAATAAAACACAAGCTGCAACTCTGTGTCATGTACAAGACATTAAATAAATCAATCAAAAGCCCCAGGAGGTTTGTACAGCCTATTTGGAGCTCAAATCCCACCCATTTGGAGCTGGCTCCGACCTCCGTTTATACCTAACTCAAACTGACTGAGAGATTACGTCGGACATGAGATTCATTCGTGTTTATTTCGCATTATAACTATAGAAAAGAGAAAGTGATGCGCATTTACTCAGCGCAGATGTTCTCTTGAACTCTTCCACTCAGTGTTCGAATTGTGTCAAAGCTCTTGGGGGGGGGTCCTCCTAACCAGCCCCCACCCCCCACCCCCTTCACAAATAATAAATAAAATAAAAATAAAATAAAACTTTATATACATTGTGATGTATGCGCTTAATGTTTCAGCGCACTAGGAGGCGCTCAAGATCACTCTTGTGAAGAAAAAGACTTCTGAGTTCTCAGTAAATTAGAAGTGAGTTGACACAACACTCCTCTCAGCGTATTATTCATGTTATATAACAGATAAGATATAACATACATATGATGCATATTTTTTGTCTTGTCCTCGTTATCATTGAGAAAACCTAATTCTAAGATAAAAGATTATTTTACGATGATCAGTGAATTAGGTTTACCAAACAATCACTAAGCAAAGAAGAATTAAATATCTAGCCTAGGGGTGTGCGATGTTGACAAAAATATGATATCTCTATATTTTCTGGGATTTTATCGATAATGATCGAGAATTAGACGATATTTTGCTGAGTGTGTTGCGCTGCAGGACTGCCATGGACAGCTGACTCTGTGTGGTAGTCATTTCACAGCAGTGACAGAAATGAATCTTTTCCAACAAGTTTAAATTGATTTTTACCCTTTATGGGCATTTTTACCTTTGTAAAGCCATTTTTTTTCTAGAAGTGTGCCAAATTCTTACATTTAACCAATAAAGTAAATTACAATAATAAGACATTTGGGGCTGTTACCAAACAAACAAAATCATTATCAACAAAATTCATGCAATGCAGAGGAAACACAGAAGCTGCATCTGAAGAGGCATTTAGATGCATATACACACTGCTTGATGCAAGGCATGAATGCTTTAACCTGTAGTTATAAATGCAGAAATAATGTTTTGATATTTTAATCTTAAAACGTTGAAAACTGATATTTAAAATGACTTAAATATATATATATAAAAAGGTACTTTAAAATGTGAAATTAAAACTGCCAGTAGGTGGCAGCAAGTCACTGTTAATAAGTGAGTCATTG
>NW_015558685.1:100322-102129 GCF_001515605.1 Sinocyclocheilus anshuiensis | reverse complement strand
AGACGATATTTTGCTGAGTGTGTTGCGCTTTAGGAGTGTCATGGACAGCTGACTCTGTGTGGTGGTCAGTTCACAGCAGTGACAAAAATTAATCTTTTCCAGCAAGTTTAAAATGATTTTTACCCTTTATGGGCATTTTTACCTTTGTAAAGCCATTTTTTTTTCTCAATAATGTCTTCAATATAGTCAATTACAATAATAAGTTATTTGGGGCTGTTACCAACAAATAAAATCATTATCAACAAAATTCATGCAATGCAGAGGAAACACAGAAGCTGCATCTGAAGAGGCATTTAGATGCATATACACACTGCTTGATGCAAGGCATGAATGCTTTAACCTGTAGTTATAAATGCAGAAATAATGTTTTGATATTTTAATCTTAAAACGTTGAAAACTGATATTTAAAATGACTTAAATATATATATATAAAAAGGTACTTTAAAATGTGAAATTAAAACTGCCAGTAGGTGGCAGCAAGTCACTGTTAATAAGTGAGTCGATAATTGCGATTGAACCGAATAATTTAAACGGTTGATTCATTCAGGAACGAGATGCAAACCAGTGCTGCTTTGTTTGGAACCATTTTTGTTGGCGAAATAGAGCAAAAACTAGGCAATATGGTGTCTAAAATGTAAGTCTCTTAATATTAACTTCTTGTTTATTGAACTGTTGTATAAAAATCAATATCACATTTGTGATTTTTTGCGAAAAATGGCACTCTTCGTGTGATATTGATCAACTATATGAAATTATATAAATATATACATTTTCTGCCCCCATATCTTGGATTTTGGGAGCATTAAATGCATTTTATTAGACTTAATCATGCAGTGAAAGAACACACTCTAAATGAGCATTCAGTCTAGCTAGTGTTTAATCACTCATAACTCCTCTTATAATCAATGAAGCTGTCCATATACTGTAAGATAAATGAATCTCTAACTTACATCGTACGTACATCTGCACTTTGTTGCTTATTATCGATGAGGGAATTCACGAGTTTCAGTCTGAAAAAAACTCTGGGGTTACAGCGATGACTAATCGGAATGCCTCTGATTGCCTACTGCATTCCTAAGGTCAACAGAATCATGTGATTGGTTATAATGAGCAACGCTGTAAAAATGCGTAAAAATAAAATATGATGTAACATAAGCAGGTCTAAATGTAATACAGCAATCGAAACTTCATTTTAAGTATTAAAGTTTTATTGAAAAACCAGGGGACCCCCCCCCCGCCCCAAGTATATTCTGTGGGGGGTTATGGGGGGTCCCTTAATGCTTATGGGAGGTCTGGGACCCCCCCGGCTCGAACACTGCTTCCACTCCCGGGTTCAATTGCCAGGGCAAAACCCGTGGCGCTGCCATGCTGGTTCCGTATGGAGTCAAATCAATGCCATACTTATAGTTCCATATGACATACAAACATTCAGCAGTCATATTTCTCTAGAGCTGCGTTCTCTGTGCTGGTATAGGGGTACTCTGGTCCAGTAAAGCTTATCCTTTTCTGTAAAAGGCAATTTCCTCCATAATCACTCTCTGATGCCCCTGGAGGACAGTAAAAATGATCAATGAGTGTCGTTCATCAGAAAGGCTAGTAAGGAAAGCTTGTTTTCCAGTTCAGCTTTCATGTGATGAAATGCCCATGGGACAGCTATATGTAATGAAAATGCTAAGGGAATGCATGTTTTTTCTATTAAAAAAAAAGAAGAAAGAAACAGATAATTAACAATCCTATCTCACTGATGATCCAACGGTAGCTGCACGGATCTCAGGCTGCCTGGCGGACATCTCGGCATGGATGAAAG
>NW_015558685.1:87050-95112 GCF_001515605.1 Sinocyclocheilus anshuiensis | reverse complement strand
GCGGCTCACCAGTTTTCAAATTGTGTCAAAGCTCTTGGGGGGCCCCCACCACAAAAACATTTTTTATAAATAAAATAAAACTTTATACAAATACGTACGATGCAATTTTTTAATTTATTTTGTATTTTTTGTCTTGTCCTTGAGAAAACCGAGAAAACCTAATTCTAAGATAAAAGATTATTTTACGATGATCAGTGAATTAGGTTTACCCTAAGCAAAGTTAAATATCTAGCCTAGGGGTGTGCGATGTTAACAAAAAATGATATCTCTATATTATATATATGATATCTCTAGTGTGTTGCGCTGCAGGACTGCGTGGACAGCTGACTCTGTGTGGTGGTCAGTTCACAGCAGTGACAGAAATGTATCTTTTCCAGCAAGTTTAAAATTATTTTACCCTTTACCCTTTATGGGCATTTTTACCTTTGTAAAGCCATTTTTTTTCTAGAAGTGTGCCAAAATTTAACCAAATAAAGCCAATTATAATAATAAGACATTTGGGGCAGTTACCAAACAAATAAAATCATTATCAACAAAATTCATGCAATGCAGAGGAAACACAGAAGCTGCATCTGAAGAGGCATTTAGATGCATATACACACTGCTTGATGCAAGGCATGAATGCTTTAACCTGTAGTTATAAATGCAGAAATAATGTTTTGATATTTTAATCTTAAAACGTTGAAAACTGATATTTAAAATGACTTAAATATATATATATAAAAAGGTACTTTAAAATGTGAAATTAAAACTGCCAGTAGGTGGCAGCAAGTCACTGTTAATAAGTGAGTCATTGTGATTGAACGGTTGATCCATTCAGGACCGAAATACTGACATGTTTTTCAGAGAGAAAAACAAACAAAAAAAAAAAATAGGCAATATGGTGTCTAAAACATAAGTCTCTTAATATTAACTTCTTGTTTATTGAACTGTTGTATAAAATCAATATCACATTTGTGATTTTTTGCGAAAAATGGCACTCTTCGTGTGATATTGATCAACTATATGAAATTATATAAATATATACATTTTCTGCCCCCATATCTTGGATTTTGGGAGCATTAAATGCATTTTATTAGACTTAATCATGCAGTGAAAGAACACACTCTAAATGAGCATTCAGTCTAGCTAGTGTTTAATCACTCATAACTCCTCTTATAATCAATGAAGCTGTCCATATACTGTAAGATAAATGAATCTCTAACTTACATCGTACGTACATCTGCACTTTGTTGCTTATTATCGATGAGGGAATTCACGAGTTTCAGTCTGAAAAAAACTCTGGGGTTACAGCGATGACTAATCGGAATGCCTCTGATTGCCTACTGCATTCCTAAGGTCAACAGAATCATGTGATTGGTTATAATGAGCAACGCTGTAAAAATGCGTAAAAATAAAATATGATGTAACATAAGCAGGTCTAAATGTAATACAGCAATCGAAACTTCATTTTAAGTATTAAAGTTTTATTGAAAAAACAGGGGACCCCCCAAGTATATTTTTTGGGTGTTATGGGGTGTCCCTTAATGCTTATGGGAGGTCGGGGATAGAGACCTGCGCTGCTCTATTTTTCAGTCCTGCTCCCACCCGCTCCCGCAAGATTCTGTCCCGCGCCCGCCCGCTCCCGCAGAAAAATATCTTATCTGGTCCCGCTCCCGCCCGCGACATTCATGTTTTGTCCCGCTCCCGCCCGCAAAAGCCTGCATAAAAGTAATCTATATAGACTTTTTCAGTACATCGAAGAAATTTACATGAAATGGTTCTGTAACATCTCCTAAGCTCCACAACATCCCAGCATAAACACTATAACCGATACAATATTTTTTTTTTGGGTGTTATGGGGGGTCCCTTAATGCTTATGGGAGGTCTGGGACCCCCCCGGCTCGAACACTGCTTCCACTCCCGGGTTCAATTGCCAGGGCAAAACCCGTGGCGCTGCCATGCTGGTTCCGTATGGAGTCAAATCAATGCCATACTTATAGTTCCATATGACATACAAACATTCAGCAGTCATATTTCTCTAGAGCTGCGTTCTCTGTGCTGGTATAGGGGTACTCTGGTCCAGTAAAGCTTATCCTTTTCTGTAAAAGGCAATTTCCTCCATAATCACTCTCTGATGCCCCTGGAGGACAGTAAAAATGATCAATGAGTGTCGTTCATCAGAAAGGCTAGTAAGGAAAGCTTGTTTTCCAGTTCAGCTTTCATGTGATGAAATGCCCATGGGACAGCTATATGTAATGAAAATGCTAAGGGAATGCATGTTTTTTCTATTAAAAAAAAAGAAGAAAGAAACAGATAATTAACAATCCTATCTCACTGATGATCCAACGGTAGCTGCACGGATCTCAGGCTGCCTGGCGGACATCTCGGCATGGATGAAAGAACTTTATTTATTCCTTCCCTTTTCTAGCTTGTACTTATTTGAACAATGCCTAAAACTTGGTATTTCAAGCACTTCCTGTGTCTGTTTGCCTCTTTAAGAAGAATCGCTTTATGTATTCCCCAATTGTAAGTCGCGTTGGATAAAAGCGTCTGCAAAATGACTAAATGTAAATGTAAACAGTTCTCTGTGAACTTAAACCTGATAATGACTCCTGAAGGGGGCTAAATAAATAGAAGCCAGTGCCCATAGCAGCTCTCTTTGTACTTACTGTGACGGTATCATATTTTGTCATGTAAGTTAGACATATAATTTGGGCCATATGAATTCATTTACAAAACAAACATTTCAATAAAAATTACAAATATATGCTCTCAGTAGATATGGTTTGAAACCGAATAAATCTAACTTTGACTTTTCTCAGTGGTTTTCTTCTTTATAGTAGCACAGCAGTAATGGTCTGTTTAGTTAAGAGGGTGTGGCCATTTATGCTTTTATTCTGGACTTACTGACATTTCAAGGCATTAATCAGTCAGCCATGATTATTTTTTCATGATCCTATGCCTATGAAATATAGCTCGTTAAATAACGGAATAAAAAAATATATAATTATATTTTGAAAATGTAATAGACAAAATCAAAATGGATGGTACAAGCTATATTTATTGCTTTACATTTTATATATATATATATATATATATACACAGTAAGCTCAAACACCTAGAACATTCATGACAAATGTTTAAATAGGAACAACATTTAAATGATAAAGTCATGACAAATCATTACTCACAATCATACCAAAACAAGGCAGGACATTTCAACAATCATAAATCAACAAATGAATTAATCATTAAAAAAAAAAAAAAAAAGTGTAAATCACAGACACAAAGGGGGTGCCACAAACATCAAGCATATGTAGTCACATCTCATTTCAACAGGACAATAAACAAGTACAGTAACTCTCTGGTGACCTGAAGCTAAGTGAATATATATAGAAAATATATAGAAAAAGAAAATGTCCCACCCCCCCCACACTACAGCATATCACACACCTGTTTGAACAAGTGCAATCCAACTACAAAAAGTTATTGGCTGAGGCAAAAAATGGGGCAAATTCACATCTTTATTACATTTCATGACTTGTTATATATAGACAACAAACCAAAATTAACCAATCAATTTCATACTCAATATTACTGAATAAACAGCCCCATCTAAATTATGACACGTGAAAGATTTGAATTATGAATTTGTTGTTTGGGTGGTTGTTTTCTGTTACAAAACAGATATAGTAACTTATATCCAACAAAATGTCACAAATGTCATTTTTTTGCATTTAAATTTGAACCATCTAACCATTTAGAGCCATTTCGATAACAATGATACTCTTGAAACCTTTAAAAATGTCTGGATCATACTTCACCACAATTTTTTGTTTTTGTTTTTATCTATTTATTTATTTTTAGAAAATTAAGCCTATTGTTGACCATTAAGGTTTTACTGTACTAAAACCAGAAAAAAACAAACCCACAATATAGTATTTAAACAGTAATTTAAGCTTTTTTTTGTACTACAAAAAAATAAAACTTTTGAGAATAATTACACTGTCAATTATATCTTTACTGTAAACTATTCAATGTAAAACTGTATCTTTAAAGGTACAACAGATTAAGTAAGCTTTAAGTACCCTTAAAATGACAACTTTATATGTTATCTACCCCTAAAAAGTGCATATTAGTAAGAGTGGTAATATTTGTCCTTAAGTTACTACTATTAACCTTTTAGGGGTAAATAAGGTATAAAGATGTCCCTTTGAGGGTACTGCTCCAGTGATAAGGTGTTGTACCTAAAGGTTTTTTTTTTTTTCCCTGAGACAGTACAAATCAATAACCCTCTAAAATTTTTATTTCTATAATCATATTTTCACAATACTGTCAATAATTTAATATAACAGTATTTTTTCTTTTTTAGATTTTGGTGTGAAACTGGACATGTTTCATGAGATTCATCCTTTAACACATCATCCATTTATTTTCTATATTTTTATCTTGAAATGATATCTTTAAATTATTCCCTAATCTGAAATTTTAAGCATATTTCATGTCAAACACGTATAAACTAATTTTACAGATTTTCAAAATGTATTTTTGTTAATTATCATTATTATTTTAGATTGTTTTAATTCACTATGACAATGTTTAGTTGATAAAGTAAGTGCAAAAACAGGTTTGGAATACATTACAGCAGGATAACAGGTGCTAAGGGAATGTTTTGGGGTACAACACATCTCACAACCAGCAGAGAATTTTAAAAGATAACCAAGAATCCAGACAAATAATCTGAATGAAAAGATGTTTGTGTTTCTCAACTACCTGCATGCTATAAGCTTATGGGAGCGAGTTTTGAAGATATCATGCATCTTCTTTATTTAAGTTTTCTTTACACATTCTCTCCTTTCCCCCATGGTGTACTTGGGGCAAGTCATTCTATATTCCCTAGAGAGTTATCCACTTCCTCCTCACTAGGGCTGGACTCTAGCCCCATACCCTCTATTTGGGACAGCTCATCCAGCAGCTCCTTTCCCGCCTCTCCAGCTCGAGACGCCCATAGCACAGCACCCTGTTTCAGCCCGATGGAGCGAAGCATCTTAGCGTAGTCCACAAAGGCCGCACCTATAAACTTATGTGGAGATGCTGTGGTTAAGGAAGACTGGGAATAGAGAAGTAATATAAGTAAAAAGAAAAAAAAGTGTAAAGACCAAGTTACTACTTACTACATACAACCTACTGTCACCCCTAAAATTATTTGGAAACTTAAGTGGACACCAGTACACATAAGCAAATGGTGTCTTGTAAGCCAGGTTTTTGCATTGCAAAGAACCATTTTAAATGTAGAAGTGTCCACATATTGTGTGCTGTATCGCGTACCTTGCCAGTTTCGTGCGCTTACTTGGCCCTTTGTTGTGATAAACAGTAAAGTGTGTTCAAGCGCCAGCAAAAGACTTGAATAGTGTAAAGAAATACTCTTTAAGAGAAGCAGTCAATCAGTGGAAGTTAAAAGCAGTGTGTAAGTATATTTATTTCTTGTCTCATTAGTTTTTGCAGTTGTCGTTGGTAGGAAACACTTGTTTTGTTTACTGTGTTGAGACGTGCTGAAGTTGCGTTTGGTCTCGTGCTGTATCGCATACCTTGTCAGTTTCGTGCACTTGTTATGCTTGGAGACTTAAATGTCCACCTAGATAGGGTGCAGGCTGCAGACCAACTACCTGCATGCTATAAGCTTATGGGAGCGAGTTTTGAAGATATCATGCATCTTCTTTATTTAAGTTTTCTTTACACATTCTCTCCTTTCCCCCATGGTGTACTTGGGGCAAGTCATTCTATATTCCCTAGAGAGTTATCCACTTCCTCCTCACTAGGGCTGGACTCTAGCCCCATACCCTCTATTTGGGACAGCTCATCCAGCAGCTCCTTTCCCGCCTCTCCAGCTCGAGACGCCCATAGCACAGCACCCTGTTTCAGCCCGATGGAGCGAAGCATCTTAGCGTAGTCCACAAAGGCCGCACCTATAAACTTATGTGGAGATGCTGTGGTTAAGGAAGACTGGGAATAGAGAAGTAATATAAGTAAAAAGAAAAAAAAGTGTAAAGACCAAGTTACTACTTACTACATACAACCTACTGTCACCCCTAAAATTATTTGGAAACTTAAGTGGACACCAGTACACATAAGCAAATGGTGTCTTGTAAGCCAGGTTTTTGCATTGCAAAGAACCATTTTAAATGTAGAAGTGTCCACATATTGTGTGCTGTATCGCGTACCTTGCCAGTTTCGTGCGCTTACTTGGCCCTTTGTTGTGATAAACAGTAAAGTGTGTTCAAGCGCCAGCAAAAGACTTGAATAGTGTAAAGAAATACTCTTTAAGAGAAGCAGTCAATCAGTGGAAGTTAAAAGCAGTGTGTAAGTATATTTATTTCTTGTCTCATTAGTTTTTGCAGTTGTCGTTGGTAGGAAACACTTGTTTTGTTTACTGTGTTGAGACGTGCTGAAGTTGCGTTTGGTCTCGTGCTGTATCGCATACCTTGTCAGTTTCGTGCACTTGTTATGCTTGGAGACTTAAATGTCCACCTAGATAGGGTGCAGGCTGCAGACTTCCACACTCTGCTTGCCTCTTTTGATCTCAAGCAAGTGTTAACTATGGCTACTCACAAATCAGGCAACCAACTGGACCTTATTTACACACCAAACTGCTCCACTGATCATGTGATGGTTACTCCACTGCACACCTCGGATCACTTCCTCCTCACTCTTAACATCAACATGGTTCCTGACACAACACATACCCCTCCACATGTCATCTTTCGATGTAACCTATGCTCACGCTCACCCTCTCAGCTATCTGCTATAGTTTCATCTTTGCTTCCTCCTCCTAAACAGTTCTCATCACTTGATACTAACAGTGATACTAACACTTGATATACACTCTCTGCTCCACTCTTTTGTCTTGCTTAGACAATGCCTGCCCCCTATCTTCCAGGTCAGCCCGTACCACCCCTCCTGCCCCTTGGGAGTTCTCTGCGAGCATCGTTCTAAGCTCAGAGATGCAGAAAGGGTATGGCACAAACTGTCAAACACATCTTACCAGCAAACATACATATTCACCTCCTTCTCTCCACTCTCTGAGGCAGAAGTCTCCAAACTAATCCTTTCCAATCATCCTACTACTTGTCCGCTTGATCATATTCCATCTCATCTCCTTCAAGCCATTTCTCCTGCAGTTGTACCTATACTCACTCACATCATTAACACATCCCTTCACACTCGTGTTTTCCCCTCAGCATTTAAACAGGCTACTTAAGAAACCCACTCTTAACCCAGCTCTTTTAGAAAACTACAGACCGCTACCCCTTCTTCCTTTCATTGAAAAAACACTTGAACAAGTTGTGTTTAACCAAGTCTCTGACTTTCGCACACAGAAAAACTTCCTGGACTGCAATCAGTCTGGCTTCAGAAGTGAAAATTCAACTGAAACTGCCTTGCTCTCGGTTGTTGAAGCCCTAAGACTGGCAAGAACGGCTTCCAAATCTTCAATACTTGTCTTGCTGGATCTGTCCGCTGCTCTTGACATGGTTAACCACCAGATCCTCCAGTCAACCCTATTGGCAAAGGGCATCTCAGGAACCGCACTCCAGTGGTTTGAGTCTTACCTCTCAGATAGGTCCTTCAAGGTATCTTGGAGGGGTGAGGTGTCCAAGTCACAGGGCCTCAGGGCTCAGTTTTTGGACCAATTCTCTTCGCTGTCTACATGGCATCACTAGGTTCTGTCATTCAGAAACATGGCTTTTCATATCACTGCTATGCTGATGACACTCAACTCTTCCTCTCATTCAATTCTGATGATCCGACAATAGCTGCTCGCATCTCAGCTTGTCTAACAGAGATTTCTTGCTGGATGAAAGACCATCACCTTTAACTCAACCTAGCCAAGACAGAACTGCTTGTGGTTTCAACAAACCCATCACTTCATCACAATTTCACCATCCACATCAATCATAACTCCTTCAAAGACAGCCAGAAACCTTGGAGTTGTGATTGATGATAAGCTGAATTTCTCAGACCACATTGCTAAAACTGCCTGTTCCTGCAGATTTGCTTTATACAACATTAGGAAGATCAGGCC
>NW_015558685.1:75364-86889 GCF_001515605.1 Sinocyclocheilus anshuiensis | reverse complement strand
ATAAAACTGCCCAGTCCTGCAGATTTGCTTTATACAACATTAGGAAGATCAGGCCCTTTCTTTCGGAACATGCTATACAACTAGAGGTTGACCGTTTGATCGGCCGGCCGATTTGTGGCATTTTTTAATGAATCGGCATCGGCCGATTGTGCTGCAAATTAGGCCGATTTATAGGCAGGCACATCTGCAGGCAGCTAAGCGTTGTTGCGGAACGCCGGAGAATCTCTCTCTGGCTGCGTGAGAGATGGAGCAACTCACACTCTGCAGCCAGTTCTTGTTCACACACAGCTTCAGCTAATGATGGCAGGGCAAATCAGACCATTTCGAAAGTGTAATTACATTTTACCCTAATAGAATTGATGCCGGAAAGTTATCATATTCATAAGTGCAACAAGTCATTTGCATGTGAAAGTAGAAACACATGAAATTCAGACGGAACTTCTAGGCTGATTATAACGTGCACGTTAACTTTCCTCATGAAATGTGTGTGTAGGTCCGACAATAGCATCCACAATGTCATCGCTTGTGGCCAGTGCACTCTAATTTTGTTATCACTTGGCCATTTGACTTATAGCAGTGTCCAGTGTTTCCCATATATTGAGTTATGGGAAATAAATAAAATAAAAAAAAAATAGATTTCCCAAAAGGCTTATACTTTGTTGACCGCCATAAATGGATTTCCCAAAAGGCTTATACTTAGTTGAATAAACTGAGCAATGCACGTTTCAAAATTAAAATGCAGCGCGGGTGTTTTTATATGAATGTATCTTTGAAAAGAACCGACCATCTTCACAAAAGCTTCGATGTCATTTTCATTTTGTCTTTCCTGTAATGCCTGATAAAGTAGCGTTTGTGAGCGCAGTGCTTATTAGATTACAGCCATTACCAGGGAAACCGCTATATCTCCCGCTCCAACAGCGCCTCCTGCTGTCAGAGAATGAATTTGCATTTGCAAGTCTGTGGGAAACTGGTGTCTGTCAGCAAACATAAAAAGCATGCTTCAGAACTGTTTTGAGAAGGTGCTTAAGTTTTGAGCCATGTATTATTACTCTGAATTAGGCTACTACTACTATTACTATCTTGTACCCTGCAATAATCTTTTACTCAAAATCACTTTTATGAGATGAAGGGAAAAAAAAAAAGAAAAACGGCCAAAATATCGGCATCATATATCGGCCATCGTCTGCCCTGATTTCTAAATATCGGAATCGGCCAGTGAAAAACCCATATTGGATCAACCTCTATACACAACTCCTTGTTTAAGCTCTCGTTTTATCCAGACTGGACTATTGCAATGCTCTCTTAGCAGGTCTTCCAGCCAATTCTATCAAACCTCTACAACTAATCCAGAATGCGGCTGCAAGATTAGTCTGTAATGAGCTGAAAAGAATGCATGTCACACTAGGGTTGGGCTGATAGACGATGCCATCGTCCATCGCCGATGGCTGACAGACATCACGATGTTAAGCTGACATCGTGATTCCCCACCACCCCCTCTCCCGCAATCCGCCGCATCCCAGATCCGTGTTCAGAAAGCAAATGAAGTGTACTACGGAAACCCTAAAGGGAATAAATAGCCTACAAGATGGGAGGATAAAAAATATTTCAATACTGCAAATAATTCGCCATCGTCCTATCAGACATTTCTCCTTACTCTGTGTATGTGGTAAGTGAACTTTCATGTACTGTAATGCAACAGGCTACCACTACCAAGCGGCAAACCTTTTAGTGGCTCCGTATAACGCGTTATTTGTTTCACGCTTCGGGCACATCCCTAACCCTGCCCCCCGTCCCGCCCCCCAATGTCATCGTCCATCACGATGTTTCACTGTAGACATCGTCCGATGCCAATTTGGTAGACATCGCCCAACCCTATGTCACACCTCTGTTCATCAATTTGCACTGGCTACCAATAGCTGCTCACAATTCAAGCAGAAGAAAATTCAAGGCATTGATGTTTGCCTACAAAACCACCACTGGCTCTGCACCCCTTTAGCTAAATTCTCTACTTCAGAATTATGTGCCCTCTAGAAGCTTGCGTTCTGAAAATGAACGCCGCATTATAGTGCCATCCCAAAGAGGCATAAAATCACTTTCTCTGACTTCTACAGTAACTATTTCGTCCTGGTGGAATGACCGGCCCAACTCAATCCAAGCAGTCCTTAGCCATCTTCAAGAAATGGCTAAAAACACATCTCTTCAATCTTCATTTGACCCTCTAACTTTAGCACTCTCTATTCTAATTATAAGGAAAAAAAAAAAACCTTGACCCTCTAACACTTGCACTCTCTATTCTATTTCTATTCTTACTACTTGTCTTCTTAAAAAAGAGAGCCTCTGACACAAGCATTCTCTATTTTTTTCTATTCTTGTTTTCTTTTTATTTGTTATAAAAGTGAACCTCTAACACTAGCATTATCTATTCTTTTTCCATTATTTTGACTTGTTTTACTTTTATTTTAAAAAAAGACCCTCTAATGCTGAGTTCACACTGCACGATTTTTGAAAATCATGCAGTGTGAACTCAGCATAACACTAGCGTTCCCTATTCTTTTTCTATTCTATCTACTTGTTTTTCTTTTTATTTATTATAAAAAATAAACCCTTGTTACGTGTACTGTGTTTGACCGAGACTTGTCACAGCACTAACATATTATTGCCCTTTTGTTGGTTTTGATTGCTACTATTTGATTGCTTCTAAAGGTAATGTAAATGTAAATATTTGTTCACTCCATTGTTCAGACCCTGTGAAATGACATTTTTCAAACATTAAGGTCAAGGTGACTCTTAAAGACCCCAGGAAATGATTTGATCATTTTTTTCATGCATTGATGTATTTTGTATTGAAACAGGTAGCTGGAGTGGGACTTATCAAAGGGCTTGTTATTTTGTAAAATACTCAACAACTTGTTGTTTGTCAAAACTGTGTGATTTGCTGCTTGCACTTGCTAGTCAATTCAGCTGGCATTAAAGCGAAGATAATTATCATTCTAGAGAGCATTGCTGTCCTAATTCTGCTACTTATATTATACCTTTGTATACAAAGGTATAATATAAGTACCTTTAAGTACTATATTTATATAGTTAACGTATATTATATAAGTTATAAGTAACTTATATAAGTACCTTTGTACCTATAGGTACTCTTTTTGTGAAGAAAAAGTAAATACTTTTGTTACGTGTAGCAGAAGAGTAGGAACGCATAACTACATGCACTCTGTCACCATAAATTCATATTTAAGTATTACTTTTATATTTTTTTAATTAATTACATTTTTTAATTTATATTGTATTTATCTACAGAAGCATATGTCGTCATACCTCAAACTTCTCTAATATGAGCTACTGGAGTCTTGTCTGTGTGAGATGATATTGCAGGGTGTTCCGAATAAAGTGAACAGAACTTAAATGGATATCCCGTGCTCAGGGACTAGGGAGCAGTGGACACTGCATAAGGAACCAGTCAATCAGAACACAGCTAATGTCTTCAGAAATGAACACGCATCATTTTGCTTTGGACAAAATTTATTCATTCAGTTGGGCAAGGGTCTCCAAACTCGGTCCTGGAGGGCCGGTGTCCTGCAGAGTTTAGCTCCAACTTGTCTCAACACACCTGCCTTGATGTTTCTAGTATACCTAGTAAGACCTTAATTAGCTAGTTCAGGTGTGTTTAATTAGGATTGGAGCTAAACTCTCCAGGACCGAGTTTGGAGACCCCTGCATTAGGGTCTTTTGGGTTACCATTCATGGTCGCTTTGTGCAGTTTTTGAAGCAGCATCTTTTGGGCACCCCTTGCATTATATGGTCTCAGAGAGTTGGATTACTTTTCTTTGTTGTATTTTGTTGTATTAATCTGAGGAAAGAATGTCATAGACATCTGGGACAGCATGAGTGTGAGTAAATAGCTGTGTTTCCACTGTCGGGCCAAATGAGGGAATGCTTGTGCGTGCCAGGGCCAGTCGCGTTTCCACTGTCACTTCCGGGGCTTGATCAGGCCACCTCTGGGTTTCATCAGGGCTAATGACCAGGGTTTTTTGGCACACTGAATTCAAAACAGGCCAGAGGTGTGGTCATGAACAAAGGCCAAGTTTATCTAAAGCCCCATTTCCACCGCAGGAAAACGTCTCAGTTTCCTCCTTCAGGGAATGAGAGTTACATACATAACCAAGAAGTTCAGGTTAATCCAAAGTATATGAATGTGAAACAGGCAAAATTTTATTACATTGGTTGTTTTACTTTTCTTGGCAGATTAAAAATTAAATGTCCAGTGAGTGGCAGCAAAAAAATGCTCTATTGTGTTTGAAAATAGCATACAATGTGCACTGAACAATAGTGTTAACATAAGCCCCATTTCCACCGCAGGAACTTTCCCCAGGAACTAGGGACTTTTGACCTGTACTCGGTGTGTTTCCACGGCAGGAACCAGGATCTAAATAAAGTTCCTGGTAAAAATTTGCCCCTCAGAAAGTCCCTGCTCATGAGGTAGTACTTTTTCTAAGGTCCGGAAATTTAGGGGGCGGGACTTGTGCGGTGAGCATCACGCAGCATTGTATTTCAACCACCATATTCGCATAATTTTTTTTAAATATTACTGTTATTGTGTAAATGTAGTTATAAAAGTACTTCAGGCAAGAATGTAGTTGTTTAAAACTCAAATCTGCAGTTTATTTATAAAGTCAGCGCCTATTTGAAAATGTGCTTCGCCGATTTCGGAGACGTGAGCTCCATGCAATCACCGGGCGCTCCGTGCTCATGTTTCCCGACGAGACCACCTCGGCAACCTCACCTCGGCTAGTACTTCTGACATTTGCCACTGGCTCTGATGTCTCTGCAGTGGTATACATAAGATTCGTTTTGGGTAAATCTAACAGGTAATCTTTGGTCTTTATTCTATTAATCTATTAATATGTTAAAATTAAAATTAAAATTAAAAGAGGCAGTACTGTTTGATATAATATTTTGTTTCATTGTAATGTATGTACATTCCCTGAACTACATTTCTGCGGCTATTAATATGTTTAAATGAAATCGAAAACAGGCAGTGGTGTTTGATATCATATTTCATCTTATTGTAAATACAGAGAGGAAAATTGCAGTAGCCAAGGCGATCAGGGTCTGCTGTTTGCAGAATTACCGGACTTGCGTTGTCCCATCCACGGGAGTTCACACTCCCGAGTCGAACTCACGAAGTCCGAACAACCGAGGACGCAAGTCAGAAATTTGCGTCCTTGGTATTGAGAAACGCGTGCAGACCTACGTCACCTGACTATTTGCCTAATCTTCTCGGTACTTTAGACCGCGATGGAAACGCAGACAGCAACAGGTCTGGGGGAAAAAAAGTTCCTGGGGCTAATTGTTCCAGGTAATTTCGCTGGAAAAGCGGCTTAAGTCAGGAGATGTTTTTATAAATCTTTGGTCTTTATTCTATTAATCTATTAATATGTTAAAATGAAAATAAAAAGAGGCAATACTGTTAAAATATTTTGTTTCATTGTAATGTAGGCTATATACATTTCCCTGAACTACATTTCTGCGGCTATTAATATGTTTAAATGAAATCGAAAACAGGCAGTGGTGTTTGATATCATATTTCATCTTATTGTAAATACAGAGAGGAAAATTGCAGTAGCCAAGGCGATCAGGGTCTGCTGTTTGCAGAATTACCGGACTTGCGTTGTCCCATCCACGGGAGTTCACACTCCCGAGTCGAACTCACGAAGTCCGAACAACCGAGGACGCAAGTCAGAAATTTGCGTCCTTGGTATTGAGAAACGCGTGCAGACCTACGTCACCTGACTATTTGCCTAATCTTCTCGGTACTTTAGACCGCGATGGAAACGCAGACAGCAACAGGTCTGGGGGAAAAAAAGTTCCTGGGGCTAATTGTTCCAGGTAATTTCGCTGGAAAAGCGGCTTAAGTCAGGAGATGTTTTTATATCAAGCTACCAGCTAACATCAATATTTAAGATACTTAAAACAATTTTCAGTTCAAAACTCATTTTCAGACATCCAATTGTGATCTGATGTGGATTCTGATCATCTGATCACTGAAATGTATTATTTATAGAATTATATACAATAGTAAAGGCTACTTATGCTATCCTTTGCTATAATAAATTAATGTTTATGAAAATACCAGAGACCACTTGAAGAACTTAAATCATTATGTTATCATAATCATGTATTTATTTGGTTTCACCTTCACTTTGTGTCTTCCCTGTACTTTTGTTGATACAGGACTCATCTGCATATGTCATAATTTGTATATAGTCCGGTAGATGTTGTCTACTCAAGTCTTCAATCTCACCATAGAAAGACGCTCCTCTAGTAGACAACACCTTCTTCGTTCCCTTATAGTATTCCACTGAACATCAGAAAGCAATGGCAGGTAAGGAATGCTGAGCAGTGTTTTAATGTCTGCTGTATCAGCTCAGAAATTCTGAGATTCACATTGTAGGATATCAGTGTGAATCAGACAGTTATAATGTGATCAGAACTTTGCTAAAACTGACCAAGCAGCAAGAATTCCAGAGTATGCCCCCAAGATAAAATGGATGACCATAAATCTGCCCAGGAGCCAAGTGCCAACAAGTCTGGAGCAACCTAACCAACCAACATTTTACAGCTTAAACAAAGAATACTAAGGAAGAAGATTCCCGCTGCCAGTGTGAATGCAACAAGGAAAACAGCCCAAGGGGGAAATTGCTTCTCTAGGAACCACCCTGCTGGCTAGTTCCTAGAACTGAGTTCTTAGAACTACGCGGTGCGAAAGCCCTTATAGCAACACCCCGAGCTAAGACCAGAGATGGCAAAAGTACACATATCCTTCACTCAAGTAGAAGTACAGATACTCATGTTTAAAAATACTCTGGTAATAGTTGAAGTACTGACTACACTTTTTTACTCAAGTTAAAGTATAGAAGTATGGGCTCCGACATGTACAAGTAGAAAATAGCCATTACTACTACCTGTTTTAGTGTCACACTGGTAACGGGACCTCACGTCATATAAATATCGTAATAAAAAAGAACTTACATTTCAAATTTTGTTAGCTAATGAATGTATCCAGGCTGAACAACCGACATGTAGAACAGGGCCGAACAGAGTTGATATGTTTTAGATTAGTCCAATAAAGTCTTGTTCATATTGAAAAGAGAAGTGTGTTTTGTGTTTTGTGTTTTGTGCTTACAAGTTAATGTCTTAAACTGCCGATCTTGTTACCGTGCCAATAAATCGTGTTTTTCACTGTACTTTTGATTTTAAAATCAGTTGCTGATAGTTACGGCCGTTCAATTAATCACTGGCCTATTCAGTTGATCAGCCGTAAAAGTGATTCTGTTAAATTCCCTATAAATATCATAATTAATTCCCTTTGAGCTAAATTTACCTGTTTCCTTTACAATATGCTCCTTGCAAAATGTGCGATAGAGCCAGTTCCTTTCAAAAATTGTCAGAGCAGCTTCTACAGCCGATATTTCCGAGCAGAATGTGCATTTTTGAACACCTCAGCTGTTTAGAGCTCACAGTCAATATGCAGAGGGGCATTCTTAAGGCCACTAAGAGTATCTCATTTTTAAGGAATAGAGCTAAACTCAGTCTCAATGCGAGCTCACCTCTCACTTGAGTGCCTTCAGACTTCCTTCGCTTTGTTCAAGTCAGGGAAGTTTCAGAGAACATTTGGGTTGTTGGCAGCAGCCTCGACAGTATGCTGTCTTGGTCTGCTTCATATGCGGACACTTCAGGTTTTGGTTAAAAGCCTGCATCCGCTTGTGGAAAGTTGGAGATAGGAGATATGCAAGTATTGCTCTGAGTTTATTTATAAAGTTTATTAAAAAATTTTGGTAACACTTTATTTTAAGGAGTCCTTGTTACACGTTACATGTACTTAATATTATAATAACAATTAATTATGAATAATTACATGCAAGTAACCCTAAGCCAAACCCAAATCCTAACCCTAACCATATAGTAAGTACATGTAGTAAATTAATATTACTCAGTTATCATATGTATAATTACACTGTAACAAGGACACCTTAAAAAAAAAGGTTTTATAAAGTTTTTTTTTTTTTTTTTCCTGAAGAAGCAAACTGAAAGGCCTCACACACTCATCCTCTTTGTCCTGTGCACACTTTGCGCATCTACACAAAGATTTCAAGCCAATTTAGGCTATCCAATCAGCTCTTTTACAGTTGTTAAGCCACTGACATTCATTCTTAAAACTACCTAGCCTGGTTGATGGCTTCACTTACAGATGAGCTGGACATTGCTAATAACACAACGTGATCCCCATTACATCAGCTACCGACACAATGTTGAGTGAGCTGAAATCGAAAGGAAACATCTCCGGTTACTCAACACAAGCTTGGTTACACTGTATAACCAGAGATGTTTTCTGTCCGTAAGCTCTATTTCTCTGGCTGAAAGGATAACAGTACAGTGAGACGGGAGAGAGCTCAAACCTGCTAAAGACCTTGTCTCCTAGACGGCCACCGGGACAAGACCACAGTTGAGTCCTCTGCACAATGTGACATTGCTGCAGATATTTTATTCTGTGACAAACAACAATTAAGGCTTTCTGTATTTCACTTGGTATGTTAATGTTTTTTAAAGTGTTATATAATATAGAATATATGTATAGAAACCAATGAGGGTCAATGGGGGAGTCTATATGACCGTAACAAAATTTGCACAGCCTTTCCAAAACACATCTATGTGTCAAAACTTTGCAGACACAATCATTACCCAAAATGAGAAATATCCACCAAATTTCAAGAAGAAATAAATAATAAATCAACACACTATTTTCCTATTTAATACTGTAATACTGTCACTTAATATCCAGCGATATTGTCGACTTGATTGCACAGATACTACTTAAACTGAACTGAGCTGGATGATGACATCACTGAATTCAATTTGAAATTTCAACATTCAACTGAAAATTGAGTGTTTACCATTGTAATTTTGCATTAATGGCACACTATTTTCCTAATTAATGCAGTACAGTTGCTTTGACACAATCTGTATTGTTAAAAGCGCTATATAAATAAAGGTGACTTGACTTGACTTGACTCCTCAGATTGCATAATTTCATGGAAAGTTAAAAGAAATGCTCATTCTTTCTAAAGAAAGCCCCAAGTTGTTTGCATTGCTGTGCATTCCTGAGATTACAAAAAAATGGAAGCAGGCATTTTTATTGCTAAATTATTGGTCAAAATTGTCGTTGGGAGCAGTGAATAACCAGAACTCTCTTCTAGCCTCAATACCACGACTGAGGTGAGACCCTTGAGAAAGGCACCAAACCCCCAACTGCTCCCTGGGTGCCGCAGCAATATGGCTGCCCACTGCTCTCTGTGTTCACGGTGTGTGTGTGTGTTCACTACTGTGTGTGTGCACTTGGATGGGTTAAATGCAGAGCACAAATTCCGAGTATGGGTCACCCATACTTGGCCACACGTCACATCACATTCACATTCACATTGATTTAGGCTTTGAGGTCCGAGGCCCCATACAGCTTGTTGTTAGCCTTGGCTTGCACTGGCCTGACAGTGGAAAAGCAGGAAATGATGAAAGAATTTTCAGTTTTAGGTGGACTATCTTTTAAGATTCATCTACTTTTAGATGAGATGTCAAAATATTGTTTGTCTATCCATAAACATTTATGGATTTTAGTTTGCAAACAAACAAACAAACATTTCATGCAACATTAGTTTACAATTTTTATGACATTAGTTTTAAAATGAACATAGCCCTACTGCATCTAGCTGTTTGAAAAACTGGAAGATGCATTAAAAGGATATTAATGTCGTCATTTGTCTCCATCACACCATATTTCAAGCAGGCTTCAATAAAGAGTGCAGCACGGTCGAAATATCTCATGCTGTCAAGAAATGTAAAAATATATCAGAGACATATCTGAGCATCATGCCCTTTAACATGCACATTCAAATGTCAAACTGGTGGATGCTGCACTTTTTAACAGGATGCCTAGGATGTGTAATTTTTCTCCAAGATTATACATAAAACACAGCGCCTTCACAAAGAGTTTAATGGCATTCAGGCATGACACATTGATATTCTCAATTAAAAATGTATTATGCAATTTTAAAATAATTCTTCAACCAAAAATAAAAACGATCATTTAACCTCAGGTCAACCCATATGACTTTCTTTCTTCCATAAAACACACAAAGGAAAAGTTCTCAAGAAATGCCAAGCTGCTCTTTTTCTATAATGAAAGCATACTGTGATCAGGGACTAGAAAAGAAAAAAAGTACTATAAGGTATACAATAAATATCTTCCTAAACTTCTGAAGAAAATACTGTATCTTTGTGTGATGAACAGAACTTAGATTAAGTTCATGAGGAACTTTGTATCATTCACTGACAATCTTTCTCTCTTCTGTAGATCTCAAATCTCCATCTTTTTTTCATAAAAAAAAAAAACTTGGCATATGCTGTCAGGTTTAATGTAAACACACAGACATTCTGCAAAACATTTCCTTTTGTATTCTAAGAAAAAAAAACATGATTTTGAAACAACATGAGGATGAGTAAATGATGACATAATTTTGTTTGTTTTTTTATTTTATTATGTTATTTTACGCTTAATTCCTAAAACAGATTTATTCCTAAAACACATTTTAATGGATGAATGGGCAACATAATACTCTGAATGGGCTAAATGACAAATCAAAAAGAAAAGAAATGCATACCTGTGAAGCATCTCGCCCACTTTGTGAAAGCATCCTAATGAGAGCAGGACCAGGATGGCCTTTGATTTCTGATTTACCTGAGGAGAACACAGATGCTCTGCCCAGCGCTTCAGCACATCTGAACTTTCTGCTGGGTTCAGACGCACCTGAGAAAGAGAGACATTAAGATAAACATTAAGATAGATATTATATAAGATTCCAGAGCATTACAATAGACATTAAGATATATAAGATCCCAGAGCATTAATTTTCCTCACTATTTACACAGATTATTTGCTGCAAATTGATCACATCAAACTGCAGTCTAATTGGCTGGCTGCTTCAATCTAACTGGATGACGTCCACATAAATAGAAAGGTTTTCTATTAGTCCATCAGGAAACAAAAGATGCATTTATAAGATAGCATGAGGATATTATGGGTGCTACCGAGGAATAACTAGTTTATAGGAATAACAAAGCAGGCACGACTGAATAAGTATGTGTGTTCTCTTTTCACATTAAATAATGATAAATACCAGCTTAACTGATGTGCACTACAGACACAAATTAATAAATTACTGTCACTGTAACAATTTTATTGCTAGATCGTTGGGGTCAAATATCGATGATGGAGGCTTAAGTCTGCATGTAAAGTGCAAACGCCCACTTCTTATGTTTGTTTTGTTCCCTTTCAATACTACACTCGTACTGCGTCTGCTAGACCCATATGGGAAAAAAGCCTTTTTCTCCTGAACTGAAGCCTTTTTCATTCACGCAGTGAAACTGCACAGCCAGTGGTTCGTGCAGTGTATTAAAAAACATACAAA